>NC_069504.1:596924473-596987193 GCF_027579735.1 Bombina bombina
TCTTCCTTTTTGGGAACTATTAACAGATTGGAATAGAAACCTAGACCCTGTTCCTGTATAGGAACTGGAACTATCACTCCCAGGGAGGAAAGGTCATGAACACATTTCAAGAATGCCTCTCTTTTTATCTGGTCTGCAGATAATCTTGAGAGGTGAAACCTGCCCCTGGGAGGAAAAGTCTTGAATTCTAATTTGTAACCCTGGGATACTATGTCCAAAGCCCAAGGATCTGGAACATCTCAGATCCACACTTGAGAGATCGGAGAAAGTCTGCCCCCCACTTGATCCAATCCCGGATCGGGGGCAAACCCTTCATGCTGATTTGGATTCAGCTGTGGGTTTCTTTGACTGCTTCCCCTTGTTCCAAGACTGATTGGGTCTCCAAGAAAACTTGGACTGTTCCTGCTTGGATGAAGAAGGGGAAGGCTTTCCTCTCTCAAAAGGAACGAAAATTACTCTGACGTCCCTTAGGTCTATGCTTCTTATCTTGAGGTAGAAAAGACCCTTTTCCACCTGTAATAACAGAAATTATTTCTGCCAGACCAGGTCCAAACAACGTCTTACCCTTGTAAGGAATCGACAAAAGCTTTACCTTCGAGGAAACAACAGCTGACCAAAATTTCAGCAACAAAGCCCTGTGGGCTAGCACAGCGAAACCAGAAGACTTGGCTCCCAGTCTAATAGCCTGCATGATAGCATCAGAAATAGAGGAATTGGCTAGCTTAAGAGCCTTAATCCTATCTTGGATCTCATCCAAAGTTGTCTCTACCTGAAGAGAATCAGACAGGGCATCAAATCAGTAGGATGCCGCACTTGTCACAGTGGCAATACACACAGCCGGTTGCCATAGGAGACCTTGATGAACATATATCCTCTTTAAATAGGCCTCCAGCTTGTTGACAATTAGGTCCTTAAAGTCACAGCTATCCTCAATAGGAATAGTAGTTTTTTTAGCCAAAGTAGAAATGGCCCCTTCTACTTTAGGTACAGTGTGGCAAGGCTCTTTAACAGAGTCAGCGACAGGAAACATTTTTTTTTTTAAAATAGATGGAGAAACATGTATCCCTGGCTTCTCCCATTCCTGTGTAATAATCTCTGTAGCATGGTCAGGAACCTGAAACACTTCCGAAGAGGAAGAAACATCAAAATAACTATTAAGTTTACTTGCTTTCTTAGGAATGACAACAGCAGGGGTGTCGGAGTCATCCAGAGAAGCCAAAACCTCCTTTAACAGTACACAAAAGGTGTTCAAGCTTAAATCTGAAGGATACAACTTCAGCATCAGAAGGCGGCATTACACTGTCCGAATCTGAGATTTCACCCTCAGAGGCTACCTACGTATCTTCCTAATCAGATTTATGAGGGAGGGCAACTTGAGTAGCAAGAGCTGGATCAGAAACCTTACTATCTGAATCTCTAATTTTACTCTTGCATTTTCCTTTTAAAATAGGAAAGGCAGCTAACGCGCAGATACCGCTGATGATACCTGGGTAGCAATTTCTGCTTGCAAATAAACTTCTCCAGGAGATTGAGAGGAACCGCAGGGCACTGCATGTGACGCCATTGAGGCTTGGGATGAAACAGGAGAAAGCTTTCTTTACACATGAGGAACAAAATTGCATAGGAGCAGCAATTTGTGCTTCAAAACACAAAAGGCCCTGATTCATGAGAGCAGACATGGCTTCAGAAATACAATTAATAAAAAGAACAGGCTATGTTATACTGTTTTAAAAAGCAAAGTTATACCAAAAAAAAAAAAAAGTATATAAATGTTTCTATTGTTTATAAAAGAACCCTCAACAAAAGAATTGGCTCCAGCAAACTGTAAAATGACCCTCTCTATAAAAGTCAAATGAAGAGTCAAAATACGCTCAAATAAATCTCAGTACCTCCACACCTCAGCAGTAACTAAGGCACCTACCTGCCTTCCGTTCCTGCGACTTCACCGAAAGACCGTAATGAAGGGAATCCTTAATATTGCAAAACACTGCTGCGTAGCCGACACTGCTTTAAATACAAAGTAAAAGAGCATCATGTGATCGTCGTAATAGACCTGCACCCCAGGAGGCACGAACATACCAGAAAGACTCGATCTCTGTAAAGAACTTCCCTCAGCGTGAGTAGTTTGGGGGTAAAATTGCAGGTCCGATCGCAATACAGTAAGCGATCCCAGACAGCAAACACCCAAGCTTGTCAGTCTATAAATAAAAACTAAAAGGAAACCTCATCTGGATGTCGGAATACACCAACATAACATTCTTGTGCTAAGTATAGTACAAAACACATAAGCCCAAGAGAACACAGAGCCCAAATAAAATCAATCCCCTACTCTACTAAGGGAGATAACCCCGTCTCACAACACATGCCTTATGTGCCTGCCCCCTGCCCTAAATCATTCCCATTCCAAGGAATTTTATGTCCCAATAAATATATGTAGGATTCTTTATTAAGTGATCTTTTTCTTCTCCTTAAAGTGCATAGTCTACCCACCTAGAAGACAGAGGCACTTACCTGCTAAACCGCTGTCCGGCAGGAAAACAGCTCTCAGGCATGATAGGACACACTTCCTCACAGAGGCATGTGAAAAAGAAAGAACAGAGTAAACCTACTCTGGCTTTCTATACTAGGGCAGCAAATTGTTAGGAAAATGCCGCAAGAAGTACCTTACAAGTTCCTAACTGCTTTAAAGCCACCACTACTCTACTGCAGGGAATAACGTGGAGTACGGCTAGACCCTAAAATCTTGCTTGAAGCGCAGAAATCAAATTTTCTTTAGACACCAAAAACTTCACTTCCTCCATACACCAAGGCAAAGAGAATGATTGGGGGTTGTGGGAAGGGGAGTGAAACTTAACAGCTTGGCTGTGGTGCTCTTTGCCTCCTCCTGCTGGCCAGGAGTAATATTCCTAACAGTAATTGAGGATGTCGTGGACTCACCATATCTTAGGAAAGAAAGTTTTTTTATTTTGTTTTTTGTTTTTTAATATATAAATAAATCATTTAGCAGTGAAATAAAATATACCAAAATTAACCTAGATCAATACCTTGGGTTGTATTCGTAAAAATATATTATTTTGAAAGGTTAAAAAAAACAAAACAAAACAAAAAAAAAAACAACAACAAAGGCTCTATTTCTGTATAAAGCCTTCCCACCCAGACTTATTTGTCTACATCAGAAAAAAAAGTTCTGATGTAAACAAATAAGTTAAAAAGTGGAATCACGCGATCAGTCATGCGATCGCGTGATTTCATTAATGAAATTGTGTCGGGGGGGGGGGGGGAGGGCGAGTGCCTATGACGCTAGGCATGCCCTCCAGCCAGCGATCCAATTCAGGAAGCGTCTTTGGCTTAAAGAGACACTAAACCCAAATTTGTTCTTTCATGATTCAAATAGAGCATTCAATTTTAAGCAACTTTCTAATTTACTCCTATTATCATTTTTTCTTCATTCTCTTGCCATCTTTATTTGAAAAGCAAAAATGTAAGTTTAGAAGCCATCCCATTTTTGGTTCACCTGGGTTGTCCTTGCTGATTGGACAGCACCAAACAAGTGATGTCCAGCGTTCTAAACCAAACATTTGCTAGCTCCTTAGCTTAGATGCCTTCTTTTTCAAATTAAGATAGCAAGAGAACGAAGAAAATTTGATATTAGGAGTAACGCTCTCCTATAGACTGTGAGCTCTCCGGAGCAGGGCCCTCTTCCTCCTGTGCTAGATTTGTTTAGTCTTGTATTGTATCACAAATCTTTGTCATTGTATACCCCTATCATTGTACCCAGCGCTACGGAATTTGGCGGCGCAATACAAATAAATGATAATAATAATAATAATAATAATAATAATAATACATTAAAAAGTTGCTTAAAACTGCATGCTCTGTCTAAATCATGAAAAAACAAATTTGGGTTAAGTGTCCCTTTAAGGCTTATTTTTGTATAAAATATGTTGTTTATTGAAAGTGCAACCCATTAAAATTGGGTGAGCTTACAGAGAAATAAGATTTTTATTTTTAAATTGATTTCTATACATGCAACTGCTTCCTTATATTGTCTGTTTGTATACCACAAAGCCCAATGCTTCAAAAGAACAACTGAAATGTAAAATTTGATTACTCATCTCTACTACCTCCCTATGAGAGTGAAACTTCTACTAGCTATATTTACATAGTTTATTATAGACTATACTTAAGTATGGAAATATTCAGTAGAGGAAGGGATATCACAGGCACAAGCAGCTATTTCAACTGTCATAAAAAGGGTACAAGGAGCCATTTGTAAACAATTGGATACATAAATCAAGTAAAACAGATCACTGGGAACAAATTAAAGGGTAGAAAGTTAGCATAATAATAATAATAATAATAAAAAATATCCTCATGTCAATAAACATTATGTAGATACTATTGCATAATTGTAATCAATAGCCCATTACTGGATTGTTACAACATCCGCAAACTTCCTGATTTTCATAAAAACTGGATATTAATAGCAACAGGAATTTTATTAGTTCAGGTAATTATTATTTATGCTATAGTATAATGTTCTGTCCTGAGCAATGCCAACAGCCCCTTAATAGAACCTAATACTTACAGGTCATAAATAGTGTCTGTAATATCAAGATCATAGAGGACTAAATGTCCATAGTGTGAATAGAGTATTACAAACACATTTGTATTTCAGGACTGGAACATGGTGTATGTGTATATGTATGTACAGTACAGTATATATAAATTTACCTGTCTAAAATGTTAGCGAATATTAGCCAAGATTAAAAATGTTATTTTTTTATTGCACAAATTATCATTAAAAAGGGACACTGAACACAATTTTTTTTTCCTTTCATGGTTCAGATAGAGCATGCAATTGTAAGCAACTTTCTAATTTACGCCTTATCAATTTCTTTGTTCTCTAGGTATCTTTATTTGAAAAATCAGAAATGGAAGCTTACAAGCAGACCCACTTTTGGTTCAGCACCCTGGATAGTGCTTGCAGATTGGTGGTACAAAAAAAATATATAAATGTACTGTCCTGAGCTATTCCAACATTATCCTTAACAGCCCATTAATAGAACCTAATACTTACAGGTCATTAAACACTTGCGGGTTCAGTAAAGCTAAGCTTAAAATGTGCATGTCATTTTTATACTTTAATGGCCCGTTGCAGTGCACTGCTGGACTTAAATGATCAGCATACAAAATTACAATTTAAAAGCACATTGTAAGCAAAATGTCCACTGGTTTTCAATCCAGTTACATGGCTTTTGGGACATAATAAAGCAATCAGTGTGTATGGTTTGTCTAGAGACAGTGGATTAACCACAATTTTTACAAATTTCAAGAAAGGCAGACAAAATTAAATAACCCAGAATAATTTGTTCTTACTTTACTAGGTATTATTATAAAATGTAATAGATAATTAACTTTTGAGTAAAATATCATTTTTTCGTTGCATAAATGTTTTGTAGATGATCTATTTATATAGCCCATAGAGTTTTTTTTGTTTTTTTAAAACGTATAGTTTTGCTTATTTTTAAATATTATTGCTCTGATTTTCAGACTCCTAACCAAGCCCCAATGTTTTAAGAGAATACTGTCAGCTACCTGCTCCTATTTGTGTAAAGGGTCTTTTCATATGCAAAAGAAGGGGGAGGGAGTGTCTTATTTCCCACTTGCAATGGGCTTTCCAGCTACCTTTTCAACAGAGCTAAACTGAGAGCTTCTAAGTAAGTTATTAAACAGTTTTATACTGGATTTTTATATCAGTATCTGTGCATCTTATTCTTTATAGTAGTGTCTATTACATGCAGTTATATGAAAATGAGTTTATACTGTCCCTTTAAGTCACCAAGTGCAATGTAATAAAACAGGCTAGAAATCTGTCCTCCAAAACTTGGGATGAAAAATGCTTTCTGTCTCTAGAGTTCAAATATGTACATCCAGTCTGGCTAAGTGTCATATTTAAACACTAGAGGATAGACAGATTAGGGGTTTAGATAGCACTCACTCTCACTTTCAAAGGTGACATTATAAAACATACATGCTTTATTTAATTAAGTAAAAAAGAAAAGGGGGATAAACCTCCCTAGAAATGGTTAAACTACCCACAACCTTAGAACCAAAAACAACTTTTAAAAGCAAATAAACCGCTAGTCACTCCTCTGTTTCCTGGCCGGGAACTGGAAACACCGGCATCAGGTGGCTAGAGTGACAATGCGGTATTAGACTCTAAAGTTTAAATAACAAACGCGTTTCGGCTCCGTGAGCCTTTGTCAATGTTTCACTTAGAGATTCTAAAATGAATAAGCCGAGGCTGTAGTATGCGCGGCTTTTTATTTTAACCTTGTACTATTGCTATCCAATCCGGAGGGTGCTACAAGACAACGCCTCATTATCTATCAATGGGCGTTCAGGTATGCTTCCACCCACTGTTAAAAGAACTAGGATTGGATATTAGTTAGGTTCTCTTCTAATGGTCTACACTATTATTGGTGGATTATATCAGAAAAGTAAAAGTCAATCACGCTCTTTCTCTTGCATTACTTAAAAGATGACATTTATTACCATCCTATAACGGTGAATTGAAGATATATATTATCAATAAAAAATCGTTCAATTTGGAAATTAATCCAACACCGGATAAATCTCTTATAAAGTGTTATTATTTATCATTCATGGTAAGACATCAACCTACAAGTAAGATGCATATTAATTAGAATCCTAATTTCAATCCCTATTTGCTTATAGATAACAATTCCTTAGAAGATAGTCTATAGCTCCCCATTATTGTGTTATTCACAAAGTGTATTTCATGGTTGCCATAAATATCGCACTTGTTAAAAAGGATTGAGTTTATATTTATATAAGCTTCTTAGGTTATACATGCACAAAATTCTTATACAAAGCTCCACTATGTATCTTACAATTATAAAATAATATGACTTTGGACAGTGGGTGATTACAGATATATGTGCAGTTTTGAAAAACAAATATAATGATTCTATTGCATCTATATCACTAGCAATCAGAGCATCTGAAGTCAGTGTGTGAGATGGTTAGGTTATAATGTAGGGTGGTGGGTCACATATGACATATAAAGGCCATTGAATTTCTTTAGCAAAAAAGATTAAACAGGACAAGAAAACGTATTATCGTCTCACTTTGGCCTTGTTTATTTATCATTTACAAAGCCCTTATGTTAGCTTGTCTATGGACTATTTAATATATGCCCAATTCACCGTTACACATCCAATTATTACAGTGGCCAAATTATTCATTATTGGGAACCACGTATCACTCTAAAATAAAGTGATATTAATTGGAATTACAAAACACATACTGACAGACAGCAATAGAGAAAGTAATCACTATTCAGATATATACCCAATAATTGTTAAACTCATTCATGCCATTGGGTATGACAGTGTTCAGATTGAAAACCCATTTGGTTTCCATCTTTAACAGTCTGTTTTCCGTATTCCCCCCTCTTATTCCTGGTTTCAGTTTCTCTAATCCCCAGCATTTTAAAGCATTGGTTTTCCCACTATGATATTGAAGAAAGTGTTTAGCTACACTCGTTATTTGTTTTTTATCTTCAATATCTTTGTGGGCTGTCCTTATATTGCTCAGATGTTCAGTTATACGTTTACCCAGACTGCGTGTAGTCATGCCAACGTAATATAAATTACAACTACAGGATATGCAGTAAATTACGTTTGTACTTTGACAATTGATGTGTTCTTTTATGGTCCACGTATAATTAAATCTGTCCACTATAGATTGTTTTTTTACCATATGCTGGCATACTTTACAATGCCCACAGCCTATAGAACCCTTGTAAGTTGGAGATTTCTTTGCATTCCTGTCATAGTGACTAGTTATAAGCTTGTCACTGATGTTACTTGCTCTCCTGTATGTTACTAACGGTCTCTCAGGTAGCAATGGTTTTAAAAGTGTGTCCTGGGTAAGGACATACCAATGTTTTCGTAAAATGCTGGTAATGTGATCATAGTGACTAGTTATAAGCTTGTCACTGATGTTACTTGCTCTCCTGTATGTTACTAACGGTCTCTCAGGTAGCAATGGTTTTAAAAGTGTGTCCTGGGTAAGGACATACCAATGTTTTCGTAAAATGCTGGTAATGTGATCACTTTGTGGTGAGAAAGTGGTAATAAACCTAAGAGGGGTATTAGATTCTTTTAATTTGGGAGTTAAAAGTTCCCGTCTATCCTTCAGTAATACTCGATTGTAAGCTTTGGCTTATTACTGAAGGATAGACGGGAACTTTTAACTCCCAAATTAAAAGAATCTAATACCCCTCTTAGGTTTATTACCACTTTCTCACCACAAAGTGATCACATTACCAGCATTTTACGAAAACATTGGTATGTCCTTACCCAGGACACACTTTTAAAACCATTGCTACCTGAGAGACCGTTAGTAACATACAGGAGAGCAAGTAACATCAGTGACAAGCTTATAACTAGTCACTATGACAGGAATGCAAAGAAATCTCCAACTTACAAGGGTTCTATAGGCTGTGGGCATTGTAAAGTATGCCAGCATATGGTAAAAAAACAATCTATAGTGGACAGATTTAATTATACGTGGACCATAAAAGAACACATCAATTGTCAAAGTACAAACGTAATTTACTGCATATCCTGTAGTTGTAATTTATATTACGTTGGCATGACTACACGCAGTCTGGGTAAACGTATAACTGAACATCTGAGCAATATAAGGACAGCCCACAAAGATATTGAAGATAAAAAACAAATAACGAGTGTAGCTAAACACTTTCTTCAATATCATAGTGGGAAAACCAATGCTTTAAAATGCTGGGGATTAGAGAAACTGAAACCAGGAATAAGAGGGGGGAATACGGAAAACAGACTGTTAAAGATGGAAACCAAATGGGTTTTCAATCTGAACACTGTCATACCCAATGGCATGAATGAGTTTAACAATTATTGGGTATATATCTGAATAGTGATTACTTTCTCTATTGCTGTCTGTCAGTATGTGTTTTGTAATTCCAATTAATATCACTTTATTTTAGAGTGATACGTGGTTCCCAATAATGAATAATTTGGCCACTGTAATAATTGGATGTGTAACGGTGAATTGGGCATATATTAAATAGTCCATAGACAAGCTAACATAAGGGCTTTGTAAATGATAAATAAACAAGGCCAAAGTGAGACGATAATACGTTTTCTTGTCCTGTTTAATCTTTTTTGCTAAAGAAATTCAATGGCCTTTATATGTCATATGTGACCCACCACCCTACATTATAACCTAACCATCTCACACACTGACTTCAGATGCTCTGATTGCTAGTGATATAGATGCAATAGAATCATTATATTTGTTTTTCAAAACTGCACATATATCTGTAATCACCCACTGTCCAAAGTCATATTATTTTATAATTGTAAGATACATAGTGGAGCTTTGTATAAGAATTTTGTGCATGTATAACCTAAGAAGCTTATATAAATATAAACTCAATCCTTTTTAACAAGTGCGATATTTATGGCAACCATGAAATACACTTTGTGAATAACACAATAATGGGGAGCTATAGACTATCTTCTAAGGAATTGTTATCTATAAGCAAATAGGGATTGAAATTAGGATTCTAATTAATATGCATCTTACTTGTAGGTTGATGTCTTACCATGAATGATAAATAATAACACTTTATAAGAGATTTATCCGGTGTTGGATTAATTTCCAAATTGAACGATTTTTTATTGATAATATATATCTTCAATTCACCGTTATAGGATGGTAATAAATGTCATCTTTTAAGTAATGCAAGAGAAAGAGCGTGATTGACTTTTACTTTTCTGATATAATCCACCAATAATAGTGTAGACCATTAGAAGAGAACCTAACTAATATCCAATCCTAGTTCTTTTAACAGTGGGTGGAAGCATACCTGAACGCCCATTGATAGATAATGAGGCGTTGTCTTGTAGCACCCTCCGGATTGGATAGCAATAGTACAAGGTTAAAATAAAAAGCCGCGCATACTACAGCCTCGGCTTATTCATTTTAGAATCTCTAAGTGAAACATTGACAAAGGCTCACGGAGCCGAAACGCGTTTGTTATTTAAACTTTAGAGTCTAATACCGCATTGTCACTCTAGCCACCTGATGCCGGTGTTTCCAGTTCCCGGCCAGGAAACAGAGGAGTGACTAGCGGTTTATTTGCTTTTAAAAGTTGTTTTTGGTTCTAAGGTTGTGGGTAGTTTAACCATTTCTAGGGAGGTTTATCCCCCTTTTCTTTTTTACTTAATTAAATAAAGCATGTATGTTTTATAATGTCACCTTTGAAAGTGAGAGTGAGTGCTATCTAAACCCCTAATCTGTCTATCCTCTAGTGTTTAAATGTATCTTATTTAAAGGGGTAGCACCGGAATACAAATTTCTTATCTCACTTACCTACAGTGTAGTGCCAGTTTTTTTCTTTTTGTTTTCAATAAGTGTCATATTTACAACCAAACAGAAATAGTTGTGTAGAATATGTGACTTTGTCACTAGCAAAACAACACAACTGGCTGTGGTCATGTTTTGTGAGTCAGCACCAATATGCATGTATGTGTGTATTTTAGATAAGTAGTGGCCAAGGCTTGTCACTGCAGTTGTTCACGTGCTCTTTCCAGTGTTTTCTCTTCCCTCAACTCCTGGAATCCAAAGGTCTACAAACACAGCATCAGGTTATAAAACACAGCTGATCTCTTACACATAAAACATAATGTACATGCCAACTATTCCAAGATCAAGGACCACAATGATGACACTAAAAAAATATGCTACTTTATCACAGCCTTTGGTTCTAAGACTACATAAAGATACAAGATTTTACCAAGGCAGGATTTTTAAAGACAGAAATAAAATGCCTTATGCCATAATTGCCCATACATATAAACCTCTTTAGCTATTTCTGTATTTTAATAAAATTATACAGAAACACTGTTGACTTGTTGGGTTAAGAGGCCCTCTTGTTATTTTGAAATAAAAAAATAGGTTTAATGAACATTACAGGTCTAACAGTCACTATGTCTCTTCCCTTTCTACATGAAATCAGAGTTAATTGGTTAGGAAATATTCTCATTAGAGAAACAGTCTACACTAAAATTATTATTGTTTAAAAAGATAGATAATGCCTTTACTATCCATTCCCCATGCTTTTGTATTTGCTTTTCACAACAGGAGAGGTCTAGTTCATGTGGGCAATATAGATAACAATATATTTATGCCCGAGGAGTTAAGATTTAGCACAACACAGTACTAAATGCAAGTCAATATATAAAAAAAAATAGTCATGTGATCAGGGGGCTGTCAGAAGATGCTTAGATACAAGGAAATCACAGAGGTAAAAAGTATATGAAGTTAACTGTGTTGGTTATGCAAAACTGGGGAATGTGTAATAAAGGAATCATCTATATTTTAAAACAATAAAGATTATATTGTAGACTGTCCCTTTAAGGAAAGGCTTCTATTTTGGTCAATATTTTATAGAGGAAATCATAATTTCTCAACAGCTTGTTGCATGCGTCTCTCAGTCATCTAGTAGACACTTGTAAGAGTGTACCGTTTTGTTTTTATTTACCACTCAAGCTAGGTCTTCAATACTCTTGACTACAGTGTCACCTGCCAGTGTGACACAGGATGAGGTTGTGTAACCCGCCAGTGACCCCCCTCCCCGTTCCTCTCACCTCTATGAAAGGAGCTGCTGATAATCCTGACAGCGCAGCAGGTGGGGGTAGACATGATCCCGCCGCAGGGGCCGGGTATTAAGAAACAGAAGTCCACAAAGGAAAATTATTTCGATGTCTTGTGTCTGCTGTCAGAGAAACAGGTAACCAAAGGCTGTTAGCAAAACACACAGCTGGGCCCAGCTCCCAACCTAGAGTGTCGTCAGCCCGGCTGAGGTAAGCAGTGCACTGCACCCAATCAGCTATCAGAGTCATAGAAGGCGTAGACAGCGTCTAAGTTCCAAGCCTCGATCCTGGAGAGTCATGCGTTCCACTGTAGCAATCCGTTGACGTAAGGGGGGAAAGTCTCCATTTTTGTTTTTGGCAAGAAATGTGTTAATTTGTTATTGGATTTCTAGTAACCACTTTGGCAAAATGTGACGCGGCGCATTGCATGACATTGTAGCCCGGTGTGTATTCAAAAGGTCTGATGCGGTGAATTAAAACGTGCATAGAAAACCCATATTTAGTAATAACTTTTTTCTCGTATTCTTTATTTCAGTTAAAAAAAATATTAACCATGCATGTCCTCTTTGGGATTCCGTATGGACGCGAATTATGAGACGTGATAAATCACATGCCAGTAACCTAGCCATTTTCTCCTGATATCCACTGTCTAATAAAATGTCATGTGACAAAAGAAAACCCGGAAGTTACTTTGTAGGTGGATGATGATATGCGCGAGTGCTTTGTGCAATAACCAAGAAGCAGCTATTTGAAGGTAACTTGTCGTTTTAAGTGCTGCGCGTCCTATTTGTTTGATAGTGGTTATAGTGTAATGTGCTGTGTGTGAGCGACCTGTTTTTAATTGCAGGGGAAATATGGAAATAAGTTATGTGCTCAAAAGGAAACGATGCAGAAGAATGCAGTTTGCTAAAAGGTGCGATTAAATTACTGACTACACGTGCAGTAAAATAATTACCACGCGTCATAGTCTGATCATTGTGCAAAATCTTTGGGGGCTTTTGCTAAGAATTATGTTTTCTGTTTCTCCTTTACTTACAGCTTTCAAACTAAAAATTGGCTTTTTAAAATTCTTTGTGAGAACTTGCAGTACTGACAATGTCTTAAAATCTTGTCAGAGTGGGGAGTTTTAGAACGTCAGCCCCTATGTTATTGTATCTCCTAATGACACGTGCCTGCTTATATCTTCAAAGCCATTCTTCGATCTTTGTATTTTATTCAATACCAGTGGCACACATGCCTTTCATTACATCGACAGTACACCTGTTGATTTAATGTGTTCCCAATAGGGTTGCCACCTTTTGCCCAGTTATTTCATGGACTGTTTTTGAAGGGGTGTGGCCTCATATGTGAACGCTACACAAATAAATAAAAAAATACGCATACATAAAATTTATATTCTGTATTGACGAACACTTTAGTTACCAACACCTTTACTCTGATTAGGGAGCAACACAACATTAGCAATATACACCATAGCACTCCAGGTTAGAGTTAGGATCTTAAACCTTTCAAAACTACTCCTTACAAAAGAGTCATGCTATAGTTTAAAGCAATCCTTTATATACCGGAGCTTGATATATTATATCAATCTAAAAAACACACTGCCCAATTACCTAACTTGTTATTTTCCTCTGTAGTCATGGTAGGGGTGTAAAAAAAAATAAATAGTGTATATACACACCAACGCCTGCACAGTTTTTTAACCTACTTGGTTGCTCCTAACATATAATCTGCAGCAGTGAAATAACCACTTTCAAATACATGTTTGCAGAATATACGGTATGTGCACGCACACATGTGAAAAAAGAGTGCTTGAAGGAGGCGGAAAATATGGGGGGGGGCCCTAGATGTTAGAGGACTTTGAAGTTACACTGTTTACAAAAAAGAACCCTATTTGCCCCTGGCCCTCCTCTTTGTGTATATATAAAAAAAAAAAAACGATGGAGATGTCGGGGACGTTTAGAGGATGACATGGGACATACCACCTGATTACGGGGCTTCCCCAGTCATACCTGGATGGGTGGCAACCCTAGTTCCTGATGATCCATCTTACCCGTTTGAGTGTATTCAATTGGTTACATATATCTCCTTATTCTTTATTTTGTCATTTGAAATAGCTTCTTTTGAAACCACCACCTATATTGAAAATGTCAATATTTCATTAATGGGTGCAGAAAAGTTATGTAAACAAGGGCCAGTGGGGGTGGGTGATGTAGGTTTATATTGTTTCTGGCATTGCACATAAAGATGCCTTTGTTTTTATAGAGATAAGAGCTGCTCTCCCTGGAAGCTCAGCCCATTTTAATGGGTTTTGGTTTCAAAGAACAAAAACAGCTATTTAATATACTAAAATAAACCTTAAGGAACAATGTCTCATTCATTTTATACTCTGCAACTGGTATAATAAATAATTGGAAACACACTCAACTGTTGAACGTCGTATGGCTAGCACAACTATTAGATACAAGGTGGAAATGTCACCTCGTGAAAAAATTGTTTAGTGGTGAGCAGCCAGAGGGAAGTATTTTAATAGAACGATGAAGGAAATAAAAATGTTATATCGCACTCTTAATTCAAAATGATTAATTAAAGGGACAGTCTACACCTTAGTCATCTTAAAGTCTTACAAATAGCCTCCTGTGCCCCTTTCTATATCATGCAGCAGGAAGAGTAAAAATGTTATTTTAAAATTATTATTTCTGGCCACTTTGAAATGGCTGCGAAGCTCAGCCCACTGATGACATCACAATCCGGGCTGCATCTAGGCACTCTGCTGAATAGCATAGACAGTCTGTTGAATCAAACTAGTGAGCATTTTGTGATTGGATGCAATATGCATCCCAGATCATGATGTCATCAGTGGGCTGAGCTTGACAGCCATTTCAAAGTGGCCAGAAACAATATTAATTTTAAAATAACGTTTTTTATGTTCCTGCTGCATGATGTAGAAAGGGGCGCAGGAGGCTATTTGCAGCTTTATCTAAGGTAAGACTTTAAGATGACCTAGGTGTATACTGTCCCTTTAAGGTTCATTTAAGTTATTGCATACATTTAGGTTATATTTTTCAAGAACGTTAACATTTACTATCATATTAAGGCAGTAATTCTAAAATGCCACAAACAGGAGTGAATCCGTTGTAGGAATTGTTTGTGCCATCTAAGGTCTACACTCATGATACAAATCCATTCTCGACCCAAAGTTGACTCTTGGCTATCCTGCTGCTTATTTGTATTTTGTAATCAGCACAACTACAGTCACTGACATTGTCCCATCCAGGAATTATCCCAAAATGCACTGCTGCTTAATGCACCATTACTGTGGTTTGCCGCTTCCCCCTCCCTTTGTAATTGGAAGCAGGCTTGCCTGACACTAGCAATGGATGAAGACCGTAGAAAAGCTGTAAATTATATCACAAGGTAAGTAGCCCTGAATGCAATTTTTAATAAGACTCTAAGGCATTATTTTAATTTAAACACAATCTTTTATAACAAGTTAAGGCAAGTCATAACTTTCTATAGTCACTTACTTTTATTCATAGTATTAAAAACTAGTACTGTATTAAAGGGAAATAATACTTATATGTTAAATCAATTGAAAGTGATGCAGTATAACTGTAAAAAGCTGACAAGTAAATATCACATGAACATCTCTATGTAAAAAAAAGTAAGATATTCTACCTCTAAATGTCTTCATCTTACAATAGTAAGTGCTTTGTGAACAGTTATTCTTCAGCTACTGTCAGGCTGCAGGTTGGGGGGGGGGGGGGAAATCCAATCGGCATCAGCAGTGCTGAGGCTATGCTTTTCTCTACTGTGATCTCATGAGAATTTACTGAAATATTGCAAGATTTCATAGTAAACTTCCTTAAACTGAATAGGAAAATAACATGACTGTCTGCACATTCCAGATGCATGCCCCTTTGCAAGTCCCGTGACTAGCATCCTGATTTGCTGTTTAAAGTCCCTTTACAAGGGAATGTGGTTATTGAGGAAATTTCAAGGTAAAATATTTTCCCTTTTTACTTGGAGATGTTCAGGGGATATTTTTTAGTTTGCTTTTTTCCAGCTATCCAGCATCACTTTCAAGTGTTTAAATTTTGGCTATCATGTTGCTTTAAGGGAAAATCAATTTTACAGTACACTGTCCCTTTAAAGATTACCACATCAATGTTAACACATTGTAGTAATTAGAGCTGCAACAACTAATCGGCATAATCGATAATAATCGATTATGAAAATAGTTGTCAACGAATCTCATAATCGATTAGTTGGTTTGCACACAGCACCAGCTGCTTTACTCCAGTGAGCTCCTGCACATGGTATTGTGTTTTATGGTTATGACCTTAGCCTAAAGGATGTCTACAGACCTTTACTTTTCACTCATGTTTTATGTGCAACCCAGAAATAAAATAGGGATCATAATTTTGGATTGTTTTTATATTTAATAAAGTGATTTGTGACTATGCTTTGCATGATATAGCGCCCAGCTTGTTATTTACACCTAGCCCTAGATTGATGGGATTTGTTATATGAATTGATGTCACCATTACCGGTTTGCACAATTTTTAGCGGATCACTTGCTATTGCTGATTACAGGTATACCTCACTTTACAGCGATTCACTTTACAGCGATTCGCTAATACAGTGCTTTGTGGAGCTGAAGTTCAACCTCCAAGGATTTTTAAACAGTGCTGTAATCATTGTGAGACTGCGAGAAAAGTGACTGGCACCATTTTGTTATGAGCAGTTCACTTTGTTTACAGCATTACAGTGCAATCTGTGTCTTAGTGTTGTAGTCTGGCAAATTGTACTACAGTAATTGTCACTATTTTACAGGTACAGTTCTTATTGAATACTAATTGAATACTGTGCTGTGCTAGTGTTAAACTAAACGTAGCACTATTGCACCCCAAATATATGTTAGTTCAAACTTGTTTTCAAGTTTTTAAACACACTGGCAAGTGAAAAAAAATCTAAAACTGCCTTGTTTCACTTTAAGGCGGTTTTCACTTTACAGCGGGGCTCTGGTCCCTAACCCGCTGTATGAGCGGGGTATACCTGTATATGTACTCTATAGATAAATGTGTAAGGCTGTGTCCTGTTACTGTGTGTCCTTTATATATATATATATATATATATATATATATATATATATATATATATATATATATATATATATATATATATATATATATATATATATAATTTAATTGGAATATGTACCAAATTCAACCTCTAAGTATATATGTTAGTGGACTAAATATTTTTTTCCTCTAACCTTACAGCTGGTTGTTTACCATTGCATATAGATATTCAAGATATTTTTATGTCAGAATGAAGGCCATGCTTACTTTTTTAAAGAGGCCCCTTGCATTGGTGGAGATAATAAATATCCCCCTTGGTGAAATTGGCAAAACACTATTTATGCATCCCAGGCACCTCAACACCATCTGAGTGCCTCTTCTCTGCTGCAGGCAAAATAGCTTGCAAAAAAGAGAGTCAGCCTCAGCCAGTAGCATGTGGACATCTTGACATTTTTGCATTTCAATGCAAAGTTTATGAAAGAGTGAATAATAGAATGTTATAAACAGTAGTAGTCTATTATTAGTTCTACCTCTTTTCAAACAGTTTGTGGTTTTGTTTTGCTTAATTATAAAACATTGTTCTGCTGCTTAAAAAATTGGACCAACAGTTGTGTTAATATAAAGTTGTAAAGTTTTAGTCTGAAGTTTATATTTGTAACACTCAGTATGTGGATTTTATTTGAAATATACGAAAAAAATATTTATTTATTTTTTATTCGATTAGTCGATTAATCGAAAAAATAATCGACCGATTAATCGATTATGAAAATATTCGTTAGTTGCAGCCCTAGTAGTAATATAGTAACAGTGCTTTAAAGGGACATAAAACTTCTGGGTACAATCACTGTGGAATGGTTACTACTCACTATGCTATTGCATTTCATCCTGTTCCTGCAACTCTTTATGAATAAGTTCTCCTGTTTTAATGGCTTAAACCGTTAAGGACCAGCTACATACCATGTATGTCGCAGGTCTTTTAATGGGAATTGCATTTCTGATAGCGCAGTCTTGCCGCCAGCGGCAAGACCGCACAGTTACCAGAAGGCTGAGGGAGGGTACAATAGCGCAGTCCCGCTAACCCGCGCTATTGTTAGCAAGGAAAACCTTAAAGGGACACAAAACCCAAAAATATTCTTTTAATTCAGATAGAAGAGAATGCAATTTTAAACAACTTTCCATTTTACTTCTATTATTTAATTTGCTTCCTTTTCTTGTTATCCTTTGCTGAAAGGTTGATCTAGGCAAACTCAGAAGCAGCAACGAACCTAGGCTCTAGCTGCTGATTGGTGGCTGTATATGTGTGTATGTGTGTGTATATATGTGTGTATGTGTGTGTATATATATGTATATATATATATATATATATATATATATATATATATATATATATATATATATATATATATATATATATATATATATATATATATGTGTAAGGACCTTGCCCTTATCCAAGATGGCTGCTGTAATAGTTGTATTGAGGAAGAGAAATGCCATCTGGGAAGGGGGTGGAGTTGTTAGTGCTGAGGAGATTTTCTAGGTGTTAAGAGAAGTGTGGAGCTTTGCACAGACTTGGAGATGGGGGAAGAAAGTTGCTGTTTCCAAGCTGAAAGAAGTTATTCAGACTAATGCATGGATTTCAGAGACAGTTCAGACATTGCTACATGTGGCTGCTGCAGACAGAAGTTTGAACCATTTATTTGTACTGTGAGTGTCAGCCATTATCTGCTGTTTTAAGATCTCCATAACTTCATGTTAACTAAATGCAAGAGAAAATATATACTAGTCATATCTGATGTGCTGCAGAGTTGTTGTATATTAAAGAGATAACCCAGAGAATATTCTAGAAGTTATTCTGCCTAAACAGTTGCATAAATACACTAAATGGATTGCACAGCTGCATTACATAAGGAAGTAACTGAGTGTGATGTATATCAAAGAGATAACCCAGAGAATATCCTATAAATTATTCTGCCTGAATAGTTTGCACAAATACACTGACTGGATTTATAAAGCTACATTACATAAGGGCATAACTGTGAGATTTCTGCAGCTGTTTGTAGTAAAAGAGTGACTGACTTTGCAGTATAAGGCAAGTGGATTGCTGAAATTCAGTAATAAGGTAGAGACTTATGTTATTCAGTATTTCTGAGAAGTTTTCTTGAGCACTGCATCGATCACAAGCAGCGCTCTCTAGCTTCGTTCACAAGCAGCAAGGGATAATTACCTCAACTAAATTCTATTTCAGAGCTTTCCAAACTTTTCATGTTGGTGACACACTTTTTAGACCTACATCATTTCGCGACACAGTAATTCATTCAGTTGTACTAGCAAACAGGAGGTTAAACTAACTTGTTTTAAGAGATACGGACACATACATAAATTATATAATAATAAAATGTATTTACAAGTAACAGTATGTATGTGCAAGAATTAAAAAAAGTTTAATAACACCAATAGCTACTTACTATTTTAATGGGGTGTATGAGGTTGATAGGATGAACACAGTTTCTGAATATTTGGTGAAATATTAGATAAAGATACTCGCATTTCATCATCAAGCATTTTTAAGCTTCCACTTCCTATCCATATATCAAGAGCAGGAGCAGCAATGCACTACTGGGAGCTAGCTGCAAAAATACCCCACTGTGACTTCTGACTTAAGCTCAGCATTTAAGCTGCCACCCTCAGAGCTCCGTGAGTCTGATTGACTACTGTCTGCGCTGCAAACACACTGCTGTCCCACTCACTGACTACACATGCAGTCACGAGCCAATTAAGGAGACTTCACGTGCAGTCAGGAGCCAATGTCCCGCCAAAGCCGCCAATGGGAATAGTTTCAGTTCCCACTGAGCTGCGCCAATTGGTTAAGATGATCTGTGACCCACTAGGTATCAATCACGTGTCAACCATGTGATATGCATAGCAGGAAGTCAGAAAGTCGGAAACCAAAAAAATAAAAATATTACAATTTTAAAAAATTTGTGCTGAAGCAGGGACACACCTACACACTGCTGCCGACACACTAGTGTGTCCCGACACACAGTTTGGAAAGCACTGTTCTATTTAGTATATGAAATTGCATTGTACAGCACCACCTCTAAGTATTTTACAACAACAGTTATATTATTATTTCATGAGCTCATGAAGGACTTCTGAGTAAAAAAAAAAAGGTATACTGATCTCATAAGAAGATATTGTGATTAATATTATTATTTGTATTTGTTGCACTGTATGTTATTGGTTAAACACTTTATAATAATCAAAGCAACATTTTATTTGAAGATTTCTTGTGTGGTTATTACTTGTTTTCTTTTTGTACTAAATTCTTATAGGACCCCACACCCTATTATTCTAGGGTGTCCCCTATAGGTGGAGGCACTGCGTCATACAGGCATCCCTTATATACCTGATTTCAACCCCCCTCCTACTCCCACTCTGCGGAGGCTTAGTTTTCATACACAAAACGGGTATATATATATATATATATATATATATATATATATATATATATATATATATATATATATATATAAATTTTAATTTGCTCACCCATGTGTTCAGTTGGAAACCAGTAGTGCATTGCTGCTTCTTCAACAAAATGATACCAAGAGAATAAAACAGATTAGATAATAGAATTTCATTAGAAAGTTGTTTAAAATTGTATTCTCTATCTGAATCTTGAAAGAACAATTTTGGGTTTCATGTCCCATTATTAACCGATCATTAAGGAGTTAAAGGTGTCAGATACTGAAGCTCTGCCTCTTTGTACTTAGGGCTATCACCTTGGATCTCAGGTATTCTCACAGCCTGTGAAGGAAATCGTTCACACACTCAAAGATCAGTAATATTACCTATTTTTTTACAGCTGTATAATGTACTTCAGGTTAGGATGCATGATACTAAATAGGAGCTGTACATTTTTGCTGCAGCTGCAATGCTCTATAATACTGCAGAGTAAATTTTTTGAATATGTTGTGTAACTTTAAACTTTCTAAAAAAAAATGCAAACCTGTAAAGCTCACACAATATCATGCACAGTAACCGGAAGCACATTATACAGCTGTAAAAAAAGTGGACAATATTAGTGATCTGTGAGTGTGCACTGCTTCTGTCACAGCTGTGAGAATTCCTGAGCTCCAAGATGGCAGCCCCTAGTACAAAGAGGCAGAGCTTCAGTATCTGCAGCTTTAAAGGGGCAGTCTAGTCAAAATTATATTTCTTTTCTAAGATATGGAGAGTCCACAATGTCATTCAATTACTAGTGGGAATATCACTCCTGGCCAGCAGGAGGAGGCAAAGAGCACCACAGCAAAGCTGTTAAGTGTCACTCCCCTACCCAATCAAAGAAACCCTCAGCTGAGTCTTAAGTCAGCATGAAGGGTCGGCCCCCGGTCCGGGTTCAGATCAATTGGGGGGCAGACTTTCCCTGTTTTGTCAAGCGTGGAGATGAAATGTCCCAGATCCTTGGGCTGTGGACATAGTATCTCAGGGTTACAAAATAGAATTTAAAACTTTCCCTCCCAGGGGCAGATTCCACCTCTCAAGATTATCTGCAGACCAGGTAAAAAGGCATTCTTGAACTGCGTTCAGGACCTTTCCTCCCTGGGAGTGATTGTTCCAGTAAGGGAGCAGGGTCTAGGATTCTATTCAAATGTGTTCGTGGTTCCCAAAAAAGAGGGAACTTTTCGGCCCATTTTAGATCTAAAGTGCCTCTACAAGTTTCTCAGGGTACCATCCTTCAAAATGGAAACCATTCGTTCCATTCTTCCTTTGGTCCAAGAGGGTCAGTTCATGATGACCATAGACCTGAAGGGTGTGTATCTTCAAGTTCCAATCCACAGGGATCATCACAAATTCCTGTGATTCACCTTTCTAGACAAACACTTTGTTTGTGGCTCTTCCGTTTTGGCCTTGCCACAGCTCCCAGAATTTTCTCAAAGGTTCTGTGGGGGCTCTCTTGGAAGTGATCAGGTCTCGGGGAATTGTAGTGGCGCCATACCTGGATGACATTGGTTCAGGCGCCATCTTTTCAACAAGCAAACTCTCATACAGAGATCTTGTCTTTTCTACGTTCCCACGGTTGGAAAGTAAATATGGAAAAGAGTTCCCTTGTTCCAGCTATATGGGTGGTTTTCTTAGGGACTATAATAGATTCCCTATCTATGAACATTTTTCTGATGGAGGTCAGAAAATCCAAAATTCGCTCCCCTTGCCTCTCTCTTCAGTCTACTGTTCGGCCATCAGTGGCTCAATGTATGGAGGTAATTGGTCTGATGGTCGCTTCCATGGACATCATTCCCTTTGCTCAATTCCATTTGAGAGCTCTGCAATTATGCATGCTCAGACAATAGAACGGAGACCATTCAGCTCTGTCTCAGAGGATAGATCTAGACCAGTTGACAAGAGACTCTTTCCCGTGGTGGCTTTCTCAGGACCATCTGTCTCAGGGCACATGCTTCTGGAGACCTTCCTGGGTCATTGTGACCATGGACGTCAGCCTGCTAGACTGGGGAGCAGTCTGGGACTCGTTAAAGGTGCAGGGACTATGGACTTGGGAGGAGTCTGCTCTCCCCATAAACATCTTGAAGTTGAGAGTGATTTACAGTCCTCTGATGGCTTGGCCTCAATTGTTCTTAGCCCGGTTTATCAGGTTTGTTGGACAACATCATCTCAGTGGCTTATGTCAACCGCCAGGGAGGAATTTGGAGCTCCTTAGCCATGAAGGAGGTGGCACGGATTATTCAGTGGGCGGAAGCTCACAATTGTTGTCTATCTGCCATCCACATTCCTGGAGTGGACAACTGGGAAGCTGATTTCCTGAGCAGACAGACATTTCATCCCGGGGAGTTGGCTTTACATCCGGAGGTGTTCTCCAGGTTAACCCTCAAATGGGGGGTGCCGGAGTTGGATCTGATGGCGTCTCGGCAGAACGCCAAGCTTCCAAGGTATGGTTCAAGGTAAAGAAATCCTCAGGCCGCTCTGATAGATGCTCTGGCAGTTCCTTGGGATTTCGGTCTAGCATACCCGTTTCCTCCGTTTGCTGTCCTTCTACGAGTTATTGCCCGTATCAAACGAGAGAGCATCTGTAATTATAATATCTCCTGCATGGTCTTGCAGGATCTGGTATGCAGACCTAGTGAAGGTGTCTTCTTGGCCGCCTTGGAGGTTTCCTCTGAGGAAGGACCTTCTAACTTGGGGTCCATTCCTCCATCCAAATCTCATTTCTCTGAAGCTGACTGCTTGGAGATTGAACGCTTAGTTCTGTCTAAGCGTGGATATTCTTGAGTCGGTCATTGAGACCATGATCCAGGCTCGCAAGCCTGTTACTCGAAAAATTTACCATAAGGTATGGCGTAAATACCTTTTTATTGGTGTGAATCTAAGGGCTACTCTTGGAGTAGGGTAAGGATTCCTTGAATTTTGTCTTTTCTTCAGGAAGATCTGGAGAAAGGGTTGTCAGTCAGTCAGTTCTCTGAAAGGTCAGATTTCTGCTTTATGTATTTTGTTAAACAAGCGTCTGGCGGATGTGCCAGATGTTCAATCTTTTTGTCAGGCCCTGGCCAGAATCAGGCCTGTGTTTAAACCTGTTGCTTAAAGTTTTGCAGTAGGCTCAGTTTGAGCCAATGCATTCCATAGATATTAGGTTGCTATCTTGGAAGGTTTTGTTTCATATTGCTTTCTCTTTTGTTCAGCGTTTTGGAACTCTGCAGTGTGATTCACCTTACCTTATCTTTCATGCGGATAAGGTGATTCTTCGTACTAAATTGGGGTTTCTTCCTAAAGTGGTTTCGGATAGAAATATTAATCAGGAAATTGTTGTTCCTTCTCTCTGTCCCAATCCTTCTTCTCATAAAGAACGTCTGTTGCATAACTTGGATGTTGTGTGTGCTCTAAAATTCTACCTACAGGCGACTAAGGATTTTCGCCAGTCTTCTGCCCTGTTTGTTTGTTTCTCAGGAAAAGCGTAAGGGTCAGAAGGCTACTTCTACTTCTTTCCCTCTGGTTGAGAAGTATGATTCGTTTTGCTTTTGAGACAGCTGTAATTCTCTCAGGAGGTTGCTGTACAGCAGATTCCACTAGGGCTGTCTCCTCTTCTTGGGCTTTCAAAGATGAAGCTTCTGAGCAACAGCTTTGCAAGGCTACAACTTGGTCCTTTCTACATACATTTTCCAAATTTTACAAATTTGATACTTTTGCCTCGGCTGAGGCCTCTTTTGAGAGAAATGTTCTTTAAGCGGTGGAGCCTTCTGTTTAGGTCTGCCTGTCTTGTTCTCGCTCCCTGTTCATTCTGTGTCCTTTAGCTTAGGTATTGGTTCCCACTAGTAATTGAATGACGTCATGGACTCTCCATATCTTAGGAAAGAAACAAAATGTATTCTTACCTCATAAAATTCTTTCTTTCCGGATATGGAGAGTCCACGACCCCACCCTTTATTAAGACAGTTATTTTTGACTAAACCTCAGGCACCTCTACACCTTTTGCGTTGTTCTATTACCATTTCCCTTCGGTTGAATGACTGGGGATTATGGGTAGGGGAGTGACACTTAACAGCTTTGATGTGGTATATAAGGTAATCACAGAGATAAAAAGTATATTAATATAACAGTGTTGGTTATGCAAAAACGGGGAATGGGTAATAAAGGGATTTTTTTTTTAAATTTTTTTTTTTTTTTAAACTATAACAATTCAGGAGTAAACTGTTCCTTTTAAGCTATTAAAACAGGAGCACTGATTTATAAAGAGCTGCAACTGGCTTATTTTTATGTTGTTGTTTTTTTTATTTTGTTTTTTCCCCCCGAGCTGGTGTGAAGTACAAAGTGACTGGTGAATTGTGCTGCTATAAGAGTCTATGGGGCGGGGCAGTATGGCATATGATTGGTTTACTTTGACACACAATGATTGTAAAGAATCCCTTGACCATCATGAATTACAATATTTAATACCTGACCTGTGGTGGTGGTGGCCTTGCAAGCTGTAGAGTGAGTATCTCTCTTTCTCTCATTTTCTCTCTCTTTCTTTCTTTCTCTCTTTTTCTTTCTTTCTCTCTTTTTCTTTCTTTCTCTCTTTTTCTTTCTTTCTCTCTTTTTCTTTCTTTCTCTCTTTTTCTTTCTTTCTCTCTTTTTCTTTCTTTCTTTCTCTCTCTCTTTTTCTTTCTTTCTTTCTCTCTCTCTTTTTCTTTCTTTCTCTCTCTCTTTTTCTTTCTTTCTCTCTCTCTTTTTCTTTCTTTCTCTCTCTCTTTTTCTTTCTTTCTTTCTTTCTCTCTTTTTTTTTTTTTTCTCTCTCTCTTTTTCTTTCCCTCTCCCCGTAAAGTAAACCCTAGGATTTACCATCACTAAAAATAAACATTAGCTTCAGTCATCATTTACTAAAAAACTTGTTAATCTCACCCTATCTGTGCAGAAAGTGTAGCGTTAATTCAGCGCCTCTGGCCACCCACGGCACAGCACTTTTCTCCAATGAGGTGACGTTTCCACCTCTAAACCCGTAGCTGTGCGTGGATACAGAAAACTGTCAGTTGACACGCAAAGCTATTGGTTTAGAGGTGGGAAAACGTCATCTCATTGAAAAAGAGCGTTTTGACGTGGTGGCTGGAGGGGCTAAGTTAGCGATAAAGTTTTGGTACAGAAAGGGGGAGATTAACACGATGGTAAATCCTAGCGTTTGTTATATGCTTGTATTTACTATCAGTTTTAATACTAGTGACAGACACAATTGTAATTGAATCTTGTTCTCTCTTTTGCTCTGGCTTTAAACAGATCCTTATTAACCTTTCACCATAGACATATATTTATAAGATCCCTCATTCGAAAAAAGGGGTTTTATAACCTTATAGGTGTATAATCGTAGTAATAATGATCACCTGGCAGTAAATGCCAGCCTTATTTTATTGAGGTTTTTTACTACACAAGTACATTTGGATATGGTCAGAAGCATGAATACATTGTCAAAATGTGTTGTAAAATCAGAAATGTTTAGTTTTTAAATTGTCTAATATTTTTATGGTTAGAGATTGTATTCATACTTATTTCAAACCACTGGATTCATAAATGCTGTTAAAATCAGATCAGCTCTAAAACCTGTTACACCATGCTATATGCTATTGGTCTACACTAAATACGTGCTAGATATAATATATTAGCCTAAGAATAATACGCAAATTTATTTTTCTTTTTATGTTATTAAAATATTGGAAAAAAAGTTTGTGTCCCTACAGCTGTGGGTGCCTTCCTGTTGTAACCTAGTTTTTTTTTTTTTTTGTTTTTTTTTTTTTTCTCTTATGAAAAAATCTTGCATTTCCTTTTTTTTTTTTAACTAAATATTATACATAATGAAGTAGCTATTTCTTCAGCAAGATTAAAGGGAAAATTAGACACTTTCACTTAATGAGCCATTTCTTGAGTTTAGCATTATTAGCGTAGTTCCTCAGTTGTGTTCTAAAAGTTCTTCTTTTTATGCCAGTCGTGTCTGATTCATGATTCAGAAAGTGTGCAATTTTATGAAACAACCTTTTCAATTTACTTTTTTTTTTTTTTTTTTAAACTTTATTATTGCATAACATATTACAAGAGTTTAATGGATCTGAACATTACAATTAAATTGGGTGTTTGAAAAGCATACACAAATAAATAGAAGGGATTTCTTCTCTTGTATTGTAGTAGTCCCAGGTAGTTAGAAGTCAGTTCATATGTATAATTGTGTTCATATTGAAAATTAAGACTGCACGATTAATCGCATATGCAATTTAAAACCGCGATTGATCACCACGAGAGTATGTGATTTTTAGCCCCGCCCCCTATGTCACCTATGATGTACAGGCGGGCTGGCGGGCTTCTGTAGGGAAAGGAGGAGGGGGTGGGGGAGTAGAGGAGAGCAATTTTTTTTCCCCGTTTCTGCTTGATCTCCCGGAACTCCCGATAGTGGAAGTTTGCAGGGACCTAGTAGTGCACAACAAAACAGGTAATATATACTTTATAATATATATACATATATATTTATTAGAGCTGCGCATCTTCACTTGTCATTCGGTTACCATTATCATCGTAACGATTCGATTCTACGATGCATCACGATTACTGCACTATTTCTGCCCATTTTTTTAATTTTTCAGAAAAAAAATTCAAGCAGTCAAAATATTGAAATAAACTCTTTTTTTTAATTTTATTAGCTCAAAAAAGGACACTCTTCCTGTGGCAAAGTCTGAACACAGCAAAGAACAGTAAATACTAAATGGCAATTGTTGTATTGGTTTGGAAACAATATTATGGCATCACACTGTAGTTACAGAGTAGTGTAAAAAGTGCAGTGCTCGCAGTGTATTCTTCAATAAAAGAAAATATTTAAATGTATAATATATATATATATATATAGTATATAGTACACTAGTACACTATACACTTGTAAAGAAACATGAACAACAAATAAATGTCTAACCTATCTATGTTGGTTTTAATTTAATTATAATAATATAATAATAGACATTAAATTAAAACCAAAATAGATAGGTTAAGCTTAAGTTACCAGTACCACCATAATACCTTATTTCTTATTTGTATGAAAATTGTCCTCCTCAGAAAACAAAACATAAATCCCTTACATGCGGTACAAAATTACAGGTGCACTCCACTGTGCCTTCATGACTGTCAATTTGTGGCAAACAAACATCACGTGAATCTGGAACACAACACACAGCACAGAGTGTGCACACAACACACATGTGACATATACAATTAGTTTACACAGTTACAGTAGTACTAGAGACATTTAAAACAAGTAGCATTGAACTGAACTACTATAACTACAGTTTCTTCTTGATGATTATATTATCTTTATGGGATCACAAATATAATTAGTTAGTGATTAGTTGCTTAGTGTTAAAGCAGTACTACAAACAACTGAACACAGTGACTGAGTCTGTCACTGAACTCACAGTCACACACAAACAATACATAAAAAAGCCCACAGACATCAAGGAGTAAATCATGGTGAAGAAAGGGTGGCACACCACTCACCTGAGGTGTGTGTGTGCTTTATTTCTTCTGTTAAGTGTGATCAGTCCACGGGTCATCATTACTTCTGGGATATTACTCCTCGCCAACAGGAAGTGCAAGACGATTCACCCAGCAGAGCTGCATATAGCTCCTCCCCTCTACGTCACTCCCAGTCATTCTCTTGCACCCAACGACTAGATAGGATGTGTGAGAGGACTATGGTGATTATACTTAGTTTTATATCTTCAATCAAAAGTTTGTTATTTTAAAATAGCACCGGAGTGTGTTATTACCTCTCTGGCAGAGTTTGAAGAAGAATCTACCAGAGTTTTGCTATGATTTTAGCCGGAGTAGTTAAGATCATATTGCTGTTCTCGGCCATCTGAGGAGTGAGGTAAACTTCAGATCAGGGGACAGCGGGCAGATGAATCTGCATAGAGGTATGTAGCAGTTTTTATTTTCTGACAATGGAATTGATGAGAAAATCCTGCCATACCGATATAATGTCATGTATGTATACTTTACACTTCAGTATTCTGGGGAATGGTACTTCACTAGAATTACACTGTAAGAAATACATAAAGCTGTTTAATAACTAGAGATTATGTTTAACGTTTTTGCTGGAATGTAAAATCGTTTTCATTTGCTGAGGTACTGTGTGAATAAATGTTTGGGCACTATTTTTCCACTTGGCAGTTGCTTAATCTGTTTTTCTGACAGTTTCTGTTCTCCCTCACTGCTGTGTGTGAGGGGGAGGGTCCGTTTTTTGGCGCTTTTTCTATGCATCAAATATTTCAGTCAGCAACTCATTGTATTCCCTGCATGATCCGGTTCATCTCTACAGAGCTCAGGGGTCTTCAAAACTTATTTTGAGGGAGGTAATTTCTCTCAGCAGAGCTGTGAGAATTATAGTTTGACTGAGATAAAAAACGTTTATTCTGTAATTTGTTTCCTGCTAGAGGGAGGTGCGTGATATTGTAGCGCCGAGTACATCTGGGCGGCCATTACAAATCACATTACAGGATATGGCTACTGTTATGACTGAGGTTTTGGCTAAATTACCAGAACTAAGAGGTAAGCGTGATCACTCTGGGGTGAGAACAGAGTGCGCTGATAATATTAGGGCCATGTCAGACACTGCGTCACAGGTGGCAGAACATGAGGACGGAGAACTTCATTCTGTGGGTGACGGTTCTGATCCAAACAGACTGGATTCAGATATTTCAAATTTTAAATTTAAACTGGAAAACCTCCGTGTATTACTAGGGGAGGTGTTAGCGGCTCTGAATGATTGTAACACAGTTGCAATACCAGAGAAAATGTGTAGGTTGGATAAATATTTTGCGGGTACCGACGAGTACTGAGGTTTTTCCTATACCTAAGAGACTTACTGAAATTGTTACTAAGGAGTGGGATAGACCCGGTGTGCCGTTCTCACCCCCTCCGATATTTAGAAAAATGTTTCCAATAGACGCCACCACAAGGGACTTATGGCAAACGGTCCCTAAGGTGGAGGGAGCAGTTTCTACCTTAGCTAAGCGTACCACTATCCCGGTGGAGGATAGCTGTGCTTTTTCAGATCCAATGGATAAAAAATTAGAGGGTTACCTTAAGAAAATGTTTGTTCAACAAGGTTTTATATTGCAACCCCTTGCATGCATTGCGCCGATCACGGCTGCAGCGGCATTCTGGATTGAGTCTCTGGAAGAGAACATTGGTTCAGCTACTCTGGACGACATTACGGACAGGCTTAGAGTCCTTAAACTATCTAATTCATTCATTTCGGAGGCCGTAGTACATCTTACTAAACTTACGGCGAAGAATTCAGGATTCGCCATTCAGTCACGCAGGGCGCTGTGGCTAAAATCCTGGTCAGCTGATGTTACTTCTAAGTCTAAATTGCTTAATATACCTTTCAAAGGGCAGACCTTATTCGGGCCCGGGTTGAAAGAGATTATCGCTGACATTACAGGAGGTAAAGGCCATGCCCTGCCTCAGGACAAAGCCAAAGCCAAGACTAGACAGTCTAATTTTCGTTCCTTTCGTAATTTCAAAGCAGGAGCAGCATCAACTTCCTCTGCACCAAAACAGGAAGGAGCTGTTGCTCGCTACAGACAAGGCTGGAAACCTAACCAGTCCTGGAACAAGGGCAAGCAGACTAGGAAACCTGCTGCTGCCCCTAAAACAGCATGAATTGAGGGCCCCCGATCCGGGATCGGATCTAGTGGGGGGCAGACTTTCTCTCTTCGCCCAGGCTTGGGCAAGAGATGTTCAGGATCCCTGGGCGCTAGAGATAATATCTCAGGGATACCTTCTGGACTTCAAATACTCTCCTCCAAGAGAGAGATTTCATCTGTCAAGATTGTCAACAATCCAGACAAAAAAAGAGGCGTTTCTACGCTGCGTACAAGAGCTCTTGTTAATGGGAGTAATCCATCCAGTTCCACGATCGGAACAGGGACAGGGGTTTTACTCAAATCTGTTTGTGGTTCCCAAAAAAGAGGGAACTTTCAGACCAATCCTGGACTTAAAGATCCTAAACAAATTCCTAAGAGTTCCATCGTTCAAGATGGAGACTATTCGGACAATTTTACCTATGATCCAAGAGGGTCAATACATGACCACTGTAGATTTAAAAGATGCTTACCTTCACATACCGATTCACAAAGATCATTATCGGTACCTAAGGTTTGCCTTCCTAGACAGGCATTACCAGTTTGTGGCTCTTCCATTCGGATTGGCTACAGCTCCAAGAATCTTCACAAAGGTTCTGGGTGCTCTTCTGGCGGTACTAAGACCGCGGGAAATCTCGGTAGCTCCATACCTAGACGACATTCTGATACAAGCTTCAAGCTTTCAAACTGCCAAGTCTCATACAGAGTTAGTGCTGGCATTTCTAAGGTCACATGGATGGAAGGTGAACGAAAAGAAAAGTTCACTCGTTCCACTCACAAGAGTTCCCTTCCTGGGGACTCTTATAGATTCTGTAGAAATGAAGATTTACCTGACAGAGGACAGGCTAACAAGACTTCAAAGTGCTTGCCGCACCCTTCATTCCATTCAACACCCGTCAGTGGCTCAATGCATGGAGGTAATCGGCTTAATGGTAGCGGCAATGGACATAGTACCCTTTGCACGCTTACACCTCAGACCACTGCAACTGTGCATGCTAAGTCAGTGGAATGGGGATTACTCAGACTTATCCCCTTCTCTGAATCTGGATCAAGAGACCAGAAATTCTCTTCTATGGTGGCTTTCTCGGCCACATCTGTCCAGGGGGATGCCATTCAGCAGACCAGACTGGACAATTGTAACAACAGACGCCAGCCTTCTAGGTTGGGGTGCCGTCTGGAATTCTCTGAAGGCTCAGGGACAATGGAGTCAGGAGGAGAGTCTCCTGCCAATAAACATTCTGGAATTGAGAGCAGTTTTCAATGCCCTCCTGGCTTGGCCCCAGTTGACAACTCGGGGGTTCATCAGGTTTCAGTCGGACAACATCACGACTGTAGCTTACATCAACCATCAGGGAGGGACAAGAAGCTCCCTAGCTATGATGGAAGTATCAAAGATAATTTGCTGGGCAGAGTCTCACTCTTGCCACCTGTCAGCAATCCACATCCCGGGAGTGGAGAACTGGGAGGCGGATTTCTTAAGTCGTCAGACTTTTCATCCGGGGGAGTGGGAACTTCATCCGGAGGTCTTTGCCCAAATACTTCGACGTTGGGGCAAACCAGAGATAGATCTCATGGCGTCTCGACAGAACGCCAAGCTTCCTCGTTACGGGTCCAGATCCAGGGATCCAGGAGCAGTCCTGATAGATGCTCTGACAGCACCTTGGGACTTCAGGATGGCTTACGTGTTTCCACCCTTCCCGTTGCTTCCTCGATTGATTGCCAGAATCAAACAAGAGAGAGCATCAGTGATTCTAATAGCACCTGCGTGGCCACGCAGGACTTGGTATGCAGACCTGGTGGACATGTCATCCTGTCCACCTTGGTCTCTACCTCTGAAACAGGACCTTCTGATACAGGGTCCCTTCAAACATCAAAATCTAACTTCTCTGAAGCTGACTGCTTGGAAATTGAACGCTTGATTTTATCAAGACGTGGATTTTCTGAGTCAGTTATTGATACCTTAATACAGGCTAGGAAACCTGTTACCAGAAAGATTTACCATAAGATATGGCGTAAATACCTATATTGGTGTGAATCCAAAGGTTACTCTTGGAGTAAGGTTAGGATTCCTAGGATATTGTCTTTTCTACAAGAAGGTTTAGAAAAGGGTTTATCTGCTAGTTCATTAAAGGGACAGATCTCAGCTCTGTCCATTCTGTTACACAAACGTCTGTCAGAAGTTCCTGACGTCCAGGCTTTTTGTCAGGCTTTGGCCAGAATTAAGCCTGTGTTTAAAACTGTTGCTCCACCATGGAGTTTAAACCTTGTTCTTAATGTTTTACAGGGCGTTCCGTTTGAACCCCTTCATTCCATTGATATAAAGTTGTTATCTTGGAAAGTTCTATTTTTAATGGCTATTTCCTCGGCTCGAAGAGTTTCTGAATTATCAGCCTTACATTTTGATTCTCCTTATTTGATTTTTCATTCGGATAAGGTAGTCCTGCGTACTAAACCTGGGTTCTTACCTAAGGTAGTTACTAACAGGAATATCAATCAAGAGATTGTTGTTCCTTCTTTATGCCCAAATCCTTCTTCAAAGAAGGAACGTCTACTGCACAACCTGGATGTAGTCCGTGCTCTAAAATTTTACTTACAGGCAACTAAGGAATTTCGACAAACGTCTTCTCTGTTTGTCATTTACTCTGGGCAGAGGAGAGGTCAAAAAGCTTCCGCTACCTCTCTTTCTTTTTGGCTTCGTAGCATAATTCGTTCAGCTTATGAGACTGCTGGACAGCAGCCTCCTGAAAGAATTACAGCTCATTCTACTAGAGCTGTGGCTTCCACTTGGGCCTTCAAGAATGAGGCCTCTGTTGAACAGATTTGCAAGGCTGCAACTTGGTCTTCGCTTCATACTTTTTCCAAATTTTACAAATTTGACACTTTTGCTTCATCGGAGGCTATTTTTGGGAGAAAGGTTCTTCAGGCAGTGGTTCCTTCTGTATAAAGAGCCTGCCTATCCCTCCCGTCATCCGTGTACTTTTGCTTTGGTATTGGTATCCCAGAAGTAATGATGACCCGTGGACTGATCACACTTAACAGAAGAAAACATAATTTATGCTTACCTGATAAATTCCTTTCTTCTGTAGTGTGATCAGTCCACGGCCCGCCCTGTTTTTAAGGCAGGTAAATATTTTTTAATTTATACTCCAGTCACCACTTCACCCTTGGCTTTTCCTTTCTCGTTGGTCCTTGGTCGAATGACTGGGCGTGACGTAGAGGGGAGGAGCTATATGCAGCTCTGCTGGGTGAATCCTCTTGCACTTCCTGTTGGGGAGGAGTAATATCCCAGAAGTAATGATGACCCGTGGACTGATCACACTACAGAAGAAAGGAATTTATCAGGTAAGCATAAATTATGTTTTTTGTATTGTGCGTTTGTGTGTGTGCTGTGTACTGTCTGTACAGTATATTTGTAATCCAATAAAGATTTACTCAAGGTTTTAAGCTTTAATTTACGATTTATTCTGTCAAGGCTTTTCCTTCCCCTAATAATAGTGGTTTGGCTTCAGTGGTCTCACTCTCTGCACACTCATAGACAGTTAGACAGACACTAGACAGTGGGACACACACAAACAAAAACATTCAAAGGCACCACAGCCAGTCAGCCACAGTCGCACTCATAGACACACATACAAACAAAAACATTCAAAGGCAGTTAAGGCACTCAGTCTCGCACACACTCATAGATACAAACCAAAAAATAACAAACAACGTTCAAACTGGCACTCACTCACAGTCACACTTTGACAGTACACACATTGTTATTGTTAACTGGTTGGTTACATTAGGTTAACCCCTACAGATCTGACTGGGAGTGGGATGGCATTTGGGATCATAAACAAAACATATGATATCTTTCTTAAAGGGTCTATTTAAAATAGACATTTTTTAGTGTGAATAATCCCTTATGCAATATGCACTCACTGCATTGCAAACAATAGCACAACATCTTCAAAACAGAGCACTTCCTGATTGGCAAACATCACAGTAACACTAGAAGTAGTAATAGACATTATACAACAAGTAGTATTGAACTACTAGATTAACTAACTTTGATTATCTTTATGGGATCACAAATATATTGTTACACCACACACACACAGTCAAACAATACCAAAAAAACCACACATCATAAAAAGAGTGAATCATGGTGAAGAAGGGTGACACGCACACATGAGGGGTGTGCAGTTGTGTGTTGTTTCTTTTGTATTGTGTGTGTGACTGTGACAGTGAGTGACGTGGTCGGTCGTGTTGTGTACTAGTATATTTTGTGATCCAACAAAGATTTACTCAAGGTTTTAAGCTTCATTTTTCAAAAAGCTATAACATTAACAAATATAAAATAACTTAACAATACTGCACTGGGCAGTGGGGCACACAGCACTTTCTGGATGTGCCAAAAAACATTAAATATTAATATAAACCTGAATCACTACTCAGAATTATGGAATATGTAGGTTTTTCTGTAAGAACACTAGTTGATCCACATGCTCTGGTTTGAGGGTGCTTCTTTTTGCCGTTACCACATCTCCTGCAGTGGAGAAAACCCGCTCTGCAGACACGCTTGTACCTGGGATACACAAATATCGCTTTGACAAATGAGAGAGGAGGGGAAATATGACCTCATGTACATGCCACCAGTTCAAAGGGTCTTCAGTGAGAGGCAGAGATGGGGCTTCACAATATTTCTCTATTTCCTCTTCAGCCTTGGCATAGGGGGTCTTGGGTTCTATTGTACCTTCAGTGTCAGTGAAAGACTGTTCCAGCAAAGTCATGAGCAGCAATGTGGACTTTCTTTTGGGAGGAGAAGGGTTATCCTCCTCGATGGGTGATTCTTCTTCCAGAGTTTCTTTTCCCTCAGGCAGTGGCACTTCATCTACGTTTGTCCTCCTAGATGTAACTGTACTAGTACACTCAGTCTGTGTTTGAACAAAAGAATAGAAAAAATAGCATTCATTATTACCTCTAGCAGCCAGCCAGCTAATGCTATATGTGTGCTCAGAGAGACAGTAATGCATAAATGCATGCAACAGCTCACATCTATTAGGAGTGGACAGAGGAGGAGGAGGAAAGTTGACTGTGCCGTTTTCGAAATGTCTTATATAAATAAACCTTGTACTCATTAAATTAACTACTAAGCAAGCTACTGCTAGCCAAGCCTATTTTGTTATGGATGGTATGTTTTATGTTTGTTTTTCAATTTATACATTTTTCAAGAAACATGCAATTAAAATTACCTCCAAGGATGCAGCCTCCTCAGTCAGATATCAGATATCCTCTGTATATCTCCAATCTCTCCTCCTCTGTGAGAATAAAAGGCAGTCCCTTAAAACGAAGGATCCAGGGCAGAGGCTGTATAAAGTATCTTCTCTGCCTCACTGCTGTACCTCTTCAGGAGATCTGTTTTGATGGCATTCTTGATCTCATGGATCATGGGTGTGTCTCCCATGGTGTCCTGTTCTGGAGCAGTTGTGCATTTAGAGGGGCAATGAGAGAAACAATTGGATTGCGCTCTTCTGACATCAGTGTGGTTGCATCTTTCATTGGCTTTAATGCACTCACAGCATTCTCTGCATTTGACACATCTGTTTCGTTGAGAGTGCAGAGATCTGACTCACTTTTTCTGACTTCTGGAGACAACAATGTGGCACAGATTGCAGGTTGCTGTCCTCTCGACCATGTCATATGAGCTGTTCCACCTTGTTGTCACATCAGTTATCAGCTTATGATTCTTCAGGCCAAGCCATTTCTGTTTTTCTTTCAGACAGTGGTTTGCTGTAGTGCTGCGGTGAAAATTTTTTGATATTCGTCGCACTCTGCCTAAAACCCTGGAGAGTGTGGCCACTTTCAGCGCCCGCTGGGATGCGAGATTCAGTGTATGGGCGAAGCATTTTACATGAGGGAATTTTCCAACTTGAGCAGCAATAATCATGTTCTACGCATTGTCGGTCACAAGCACTACAGATTTATCGGACAGCTGCCATTCTTCCACGACACAAGACAGTAGCTCCACCAGAGGAGAACCCGTGTGAGACTCATAAACTGCTCTCGTTTGCAGCACATGCGACAAGATCTGCCAGTCCTTGCTAACGTAATGTGCAGTTACTGTTACATAAGACTCCTTCGTGACTGAAGTCCATGAATCACACGTTATTGCGACTCGACTGGCTTGGCTCATTGATGCAATTACCTGAGCTTTTGTTTCGTGGTAGAGTGCAGGTATAGCGTTTTCTGTAAAGTGATTGCGTGACGGGATCTTATAACGTGGCTCTAGCGTCTTCAACAGGTTGCGAAACCCAAGGTTTTCCACAACAGAGTAAGGCCGTAGGTCCTTCGCTATGAAAGTTGCCACAGCTTTGGTTATTCTCTTCCCTTTTTCAGAGTTGGGCGGCAAAGTAGACAGCATTGCATCAATTCTTGGCTGATGAGCTTCAGCTAGTCTTGTTATTTTCTTGGCAGTGGCACTGGCGGCAGGTGTTAGCATATCAGAGTGAAAACGGCTAACGTGATTTCTCAAGTTAGTAGTATTCCCTAGGTATTTAATTTTTGTGTGACAGGCTTTACAAACCGTGTGTGTCTTGTCCAATTCGTGCTTTCCAGTATGTTCATAAAATCCAAAATGTGCCCAGATGCTTGCTTTTAAAATGCTAGGTGCATTTTTTATCTCTCTATCTTTTTTGTCTCCCTCTGTCATTTTAGCATGACATGTACATATGTGACGGATGATGTTGTTGTCAACGTCGAACTCTGTCAGTGTTAAAAAAACAAACAAAAAAACCCCACTAAGTTGCCAAAATGTCAAGCCGCAAATGTAAAATCAACAAGTACTAGTAACTTCAACTACTTGCCATTTTGCCAACATTTGAAAACAAATTGCATTGCAGGGGTCATCACTTACTGTAATATATTACACACTTAAAGGTGCAATGAAACCCAAACATTTACTTTCATGATTCAGATAGAGAATACAAATTTAAATAAACAACATAACTAACTTCTATTATTTAATTTGCTTCATACTTCTCAGATATCGTTTGTTGATGAAATAGCAATGCATTGCACACATTAGTACACGACACAAGGAGGAGGCGATGCATTTCAACAAAGGATAAGCAAATGATATAATAGGAAAGTTGTTTAAAATTGCATGCACTTTCTTGAATCACAAAGCTTTTAGCCTTGTTATAAATAAAACAGGGATTGGGTTTTGGATTGGCATCTTTTAAGAGAGCACTCAGCACATGCAATTGCATATATAAAATGTATTATATTAAATACTATTATATATAATATAAGTGTATATTATTTTCAATATTTGCAGACCAGGCATCCATGTGAAAAACATCTAGATTATTGATTGTATTGTAGAGGGGCCGCAGACCATCCATGTGAAAAACATGTAGATAGATTAGATAATATAGTATTTAATTATTATAATAAATTTTATATATGCAATTCAATTATGCAGCAGCTTGAGCCTCAGTCAGTAGTAACATAACGTTAAGCATTGATAATTAATTGTCCCCCTTATTGTGCTCTTTCAGTAAGTAGGCAATGGCATTGGCAAAAAGTGCAACGTTTTGGTTAACTAAGCTATAAGTTATTAGTTTCTCACCATAGGTCTTCTCCTCTGTCTCCCACAAAATAAAAATGAGCCCGCCGTGTAACTGTATACCGCCGTGTATACTCGGAGTCGGAATCGTCATCACAATCATCAATCTCAGGCAACAGTCCTGCTCCTACTGCGTAACTTCGGCACTTCCAGAGACCGCCCATGGAGCGCCCATGTTGCTTTATTGGGTGACGTGACGTCAAAACGCTGTACCTCGCACTTTCTGTTACTTGTCCTGGAGGCGGGGTCACGTGGGTAACGTGAATCGATTCTCGCGCCTCACTGCATCGATGCAGAATCGTTTCATGCCGCATCGCGATGCATTGTCAAAACGATTATTTTTGACAGCTTTAATATATATATATATATATATATATATATATATATATATATATATATATATATATATATATATATATATATATATATATATATATATATATATATATATATACACACACACACACACACACACACACACACACACACACACACACACACACACACACACACACACAGGGACTGCACTCCTGGACCGGACTGGGTACACATCACATGACCCTGCAACATGCTCAGCCCTGGCTGCTCAGTGGCACTTACAAGAAGCTGTGCTGTCACCAGAGTCACAAGCAGTTAACCCCAGACAGGTCTGGGTGCAAGAATCATAGGGGAAATTACAAAACAAATTAATACAAGACACAGAGAAAGCTCTGCACTCTCTAGCAAGCTCACAGCTAAGATTTAAAAGCAAAAATGGAAAGGTTAGTTATCGCATCAAGCCAAATGGGACAAGCCCAGGTCCCACGTCAAGGTCCTTTCCAATACCTTGGACCCTAAAACAGCCACACAATGCAAGCTCTCAAATCCAAACAAACTGGGAACAAGGGAAGGGTGCACAGGCTTATGTAATCACCCCAGTAATATACAAAACACGGAAGGGGACTTACTCCTACACCGGACTGGGCTAGTGAGTGCAGGATTTTCTCTGTGTGTTGTATTAATTTGTTTTGTAATTTCCCCTATGGTTCTTGCACCCAGACCAGCCTCTTAATGGTAAATACATTTCACAGATGTGACAGGCATTTCTCTGTTCCATGTAACAACTTGTTTCCGTCCTGCTTACACACCTCTCTGAGACCTCTCAACACGCAGCCGCTGCCTGTAAGTGGGAGCCACCTCATCAGTGTAATTTGCCCCCTCGAGTGTGGTAATAACCTGCCGAGCAGTCATAACAATGTGTTGGCAGGGGGCATTTTCTCATCACTGGACACCTCTCCTGATGTACTTTAAGCTGAGGCCGGGTACAGGAGCTGCACCACATTCAATGGGGCTGACACCATTTAAAGGCAGCAGCAGCGTGAGGAGAGGTCTCAGTGACATGTCATGAGTGGAAGCAGGGCATGGAAATTAGCTTTTACATTGGTCTGAGGATATCCCTGTCACACAAAAGCTTATGGGATCAAATGTTGGAGATGCACCTAGTTTCAAGTAATCACTACAGACACCAATTAATTTTTAAATGGATTTGTGCATTAAAAAGAGCAAAGGCTTGGATCATCATAATATACATTTTGTATTGCAGCATACTATATATATATATATATATATATATATATATATATATATAGTAGTCATTTATAAGAAAACCGCGATTAAATCGCAATCGTGTTTTGTTGTGTACAAAATCGCGATTTTCATTTTTGCCCATATTGCCGAGCCCTAATTGAAATGCTCCTGCATACTTTCTGAGTTATAACCTCAGGGTTATCAAGTTTGTAATTCATGAAACAAAGAATAACGTAACAAGAAACAAGAGCTGTCTCTCCATAATGAGTGACTTAATACATACAATAATTGTGCAATATATGAAAAAGAAAATGGACAAGAATCTTTCATTAGATGTTCACAAATAGAAGAATAGACTAAGATCATGCAAAGAAAACATTTTAGTTTTGTTGTACATTGAGATAGGAAGCTCCAGCATCGGGAGGAGGGGGAAGAAAGAGAAGAGAGGGACAGGGGGAATTAATTAAAGAAAGATAAAATGTATGAGATTTCTTTAATGGGCCATGATACCCAAATGTTGAAACACTTGAAAGTGCTGCAGCATAGCTGTAAAAATCTGACTACAAAATATTACCTGAATATCTCTGTAAAAAAGAGATGAGGAAATTGTGAGGTAAAATATCCTCCTTTTTTACATAGAGATGCTCAGGTGAGCTTTTTATAGTTATACTGCATCAGTTTCAAGTGATTTAGCATATGAGTATTATGTCCTTTTAATTTAAACCAGCAACGGGAAACCTTGGCACTCCTGATGTTTCAGAACAACATTACCCATGATGCTTAGGCACTCTGAAGTCCAGTTGAGCATCATGGGAAATGTAGTTCTGAGACATCCAGAGGGCCATGGTTCCCCATCCCTGATTTAAACCCTTAATGGCTTCCAGAGATAGAACATGTTCTCCTGTACCTCTGGATCCTAATTTTAGGTAGTGGTATCTCTCTATATTGAGGAGCTCAGTCACCTGGTGTCTCCAATCCCACAAATGTGGGATTAACATTTTAGCACTGTTGATCATGAGCTTTAGAAGGGATTTCTTTGCCGTATCTTTTAGTTTTGGAAGAGAGTGGGACAAAAGTATTTCTGGTGAGGAAGGGACTATGATCTTTCCAAAAAGTCTCTAGTTCATGGCAGTGCCACCAGATGTGCAAGGGAGTGCTTTAATGGCCACAACCACTTCAACATTTCCCGTTTGTTTGTAAATGTTTTATTCTTTCAGATGTGAGATACCATATGGAGATAAATTTGTAATTCATCTCTTGAATATGGGCGGAATTAGAGGAATGTTTGTGGTTGTGAAATATTTTTTGTCAGGTTTTGTAATCTAGATGTTTATATCTAAATCTCTGTGCCATTTGTGTATATAAAATGGTGTAGAGGTGTTTTGTGTTAGTGGTAGTTTATAAAGTATAGAGATCGTATGCCTGGGTGGGTTTTGTAACATGCAAAGAGTTTCAAAGGGGGTAAGGGGACGTAGTATACTTTAGGAGTGTGCTAAAATAATGTTGAAACTATGTAACATTGTACCTCGACGTGAATAGTGCTGAGGCTAAGGTAGCCAGGGCCATAGAGGTTTGTAATTTGCCGTCCATAATAGTTCTGTGTATAACACAATCGCATATGTGATATTTACGGGAGGTGTCTTTGTTGTGTATAAGGAAGGGAATATCTGGGTTATGTTTGAGAGGTGTCATTGGGGAAGGGTGAGAAGAGATGAAGTACTAGTATTTATTAATTTGTCCCAGTGGGGAAATCATTCTAAAATGGGATAATCTGATATAAAGTATTTGCTTTGATTTGGGGCGCAGAGCCAGGCTAGCGTACCTGCGTTACATAGGTTTGTTATCATTGTCTAGATGCACCAAATATTTCTGTTGATAGTTCTGACACCACACTATTAGCCTTTGGAGCAGTATAGCTAATCTGTAAGTTGCATATTAGGGATTTTGAGGCCTCCCTTCTCCATGGGCAAGTAGAGTGGTTTTAGGGATTTGAGGTTTGAGTTTTTGCAAGATAAATTGTTCCAGAATTGTTTGTAGTTTATTGATATGAGGGGTGGCAGGGGGGTGGACAGGGTTTGGCAGATATATAGAATTCTGGGCAATATGTTAATCTTTTTTACACGTATTCTTGCCAGTCAGGAGAATGGTTTATTTTGCCAGGAGGAGAGATCTTTTGTGATATCCTCTGAAAGAGCTTTGTAGTCGTATTCAAAAAAAGTTTTATCATCAGCAGTGAGATTTATCCCAAGTTAGTTCATTTTATAGGGTTGAGTGGAATATTGAGAATTTTCGATTTGTTGAGGTTTAGATGGAAGTTTAAATGTGCCATATTATTCAAATTCTGCTATCAAGGTGGGGATTGATTGATCAATATTGGTTAGTGATAGTAAGATATTGTCTGCATTCATGGATAGTTTGTATTCAGTGTTTTGTACTGTGATTCCCTTAAGTCTGATTATTTTTATTTTTTGTTCTAACGATTTTATCGACAGTGCTATAGTAAGTATGTAGCCTTTGAGCTGTAAGCTTATTTACACAAGAATGACTATCAAAGGGCTCTCTAAAAGGAGTATGGTAGGTAACTTAGGTTAATATAGTGTAGCACTATTGTATATCTCACTCGTATCCCTTGCTGACTAGTACTGAATGTACAAGTGTGAGAACACTAATAAAACTCCAATCTAGTGAAGTAATAGTATTATTCTTATTACAATCCTGCTAATACTGTAAAGTAGGAATTAAATAGGGATCAATAATAGGTATGGAGTGTTGTGCTTAAACACGTGAAGTTTTTGTATTATCATTAACATATATACGAGTTGAAATATAATGCAGGTAGTGTATCTCTATAATTAGAGCTAGTATTCGGCCTTAAGCTTGATGCTGTTGAATAACAGACCTAGCACTAAAGAAGGGTGTATGGTTAAACAGGCGATCAAGCTGAGCACGTTATTATACAAGTGCTTATATCAAGTAAGTTAAGTTGTCCATGTATTCTATGTGCTGAAGCGCACACAAAATTATAAGCAATTTCTATATCTTGGCCAATACCCTGTGTAATACAAGTGAGACCCTCTCTCCAGAGGGGTGTGGACAGAACTGTCTACTCCACTCATTTACCATAAAAGCTTCCAGTGGGACACCACCCCTTCTTCCTCCTAGACAGGTCCAGCCAAAACAGGTGAACCAAGCAAAGAGAGGGAGCCTGGTAAGTATTACCCAGGGTATGGGCCAAGATATAGAAATTGCTTATATTTTAGTTGTTAATTTCCAATTATCTTTGCCCCTTAGTAATACTTACCAGTGAGAGAATACAAAGTAGCAATAAAAGAAAGGATGGGATAAAAATAAAAACATTGATATATAAAATCCATAAAGATGAAACTGAAGACAAAATCTTCCAACCAAACCTAGCAGAAGCTGATAGGCAAACAACAAGTTTTAAAAATAGAAACAAAGTTCCCTTTTTTCCGTAAGCCATAGAGAACATCTGTACAACCAAACCAAAGATGGTATGTACAGAAGAAGCGTGACCTGACGAGAATATGATAAGCCCTCTGGAACTTAATTATATTACTTGTTTGAACACAAAATAACTTGAACAAACCAAATAAAGATGTTGACCTTGTGAATGTCTACCCAAAATGAGTACCTTGTAACAAAACAAAGAGAAAAACAGCTACGAAAGGAATTGAGTCTTCTAGCAGAAAACTTGCAACCAAGAGGTCACAAATTAGTTAATTCAATACCCCTCCTTATCAGGACTAAATGAAGGAAAAAATAATGTCTTGACTTCAATAAAAGTCAGAGACAACATTGGTAACCGTTCTCAAGATTATTCCATCATGATAAAATAAGGTATGACAGTATCACATAAAGTAACTAAAATTATAAACATAACTTCTGTTGAAATAAATAGTTTCTGGAAAAATTATTTCAATGAGAGACCAGATAGAAATAAAACGAAGAAGAATCCAGAAGTAAGAACCCAGGATGAAACTGTAAAACTCTAAGTAAATTGGGTATGGACCAAGACTTGAAAAGATTGCATAACCAAGAGATCTAAAGCCTCAGATGTTGGAGCACATGCATCTTACAAAAAGACCAAAACTTTTTAATTAACTGAGATATAATCATATTTGCAGAATGCCAACAGACAGCAGAATATTTGCTATGAAGCATTATATTGGACCATCCAAAAGGAGAAACGGATCAAGAATCGAAACCATACAACAAGTTGTAGGTTTACAGAGTGTAAACAAAGCATTAAGCCAAAAAAAATTAAACTGCAGTTAACAGACACTTTCAGCAGCCAAGCCTTAAATCTAAAACGCTAAATATGAAAATATCAATGAGAGTTTGTCGACCTTAGCACTAGGCACCAGTCCCCAAATTCACCTCCAGGCCTCCCCAACAGAATAGAAACAGGCAAAACAGCCATGTAAAAGTAATTGGCTGATTTTTCACCAGTGCCCCAAAAAGGTGGGCCACTTAGGTAAGCCATAGAATAGGCCCCAAAATCAGTGTCCCAGAGGGAACTAAAGTATGCATGACAAAAGAGAAAGTTTACAAATAATGTTATATTTTCCTTAAAAATTCGCTAGTAGATAAGGTATCAGGAAACAAAGAGAACACATATCAGAGTGAATTCCCAAAACAGAGTATCCAATCCTAGGGCTTGATATCTGGAAAAAATAGATATATTGTGAAATTGACAAGAGACTAGAAGTCATAGATTCATATATGGAAGATTGCATTTGTCCACAATCCTTACAAAAACTAAATTATAGATTTAGTAATCTGTTGGAAAGACATAATCCCTGCAAAGAAAGTCTGTGCTGAAATACATAAAAACCTGAAGTATGAATGGCTATCAGAAACTTGCATTAATCCCGCAAAAATATATAATAAAGTTCTCCTTCAGGACTAACTGACTTCTTCTTATGTCATAAACAAAATGAACCAATTTGGCTCTAACAGAATAGACTTCTGACAGATTATAAATTCTGAATTCACAAAAGTAGGGCTTCCTTTATACAACTGAAAAGGGAGAATGCATTGAAAGAAAAGCCAGCAGTTTCTAGAAATAACAGATCAAAATACTGGAAAATTTAACCCCCAGCTATTCAAAAACTTATTATGAACTGAAATTTACCGTTTAATTTCAAAGATTCTTAGGGAGTGGAAATATATCAGAGCAAAAAATGAAAAATCTAATTAAAACATTTCTCCAAGTTAGAAAGTTGCTTGCAAGCAGAGGCAAGTGAGCAAATAAATAGGATTTAAAAAACATGAAGAGCTGAAAAGGAAAACCATCCATGCTCTTGCCTCTAGTTTGGGACAGAAAATCTTAATCTGGAAAATTAAGAGAAAAATAGACCCTTGCCCTATACAGGTGGGTTTAATGTTGCAATTGAAACATGAACCCAGCTATAGTAAGTGACAGGTCTGAAAATAATATGACTAGAAAAGAAGTCCCTGTACCAAACATTATATGATTACAGAAAAATTGTGTACTCTGGATCAGACCAGGCTGCTATCTTTAAAATTTACTCATGAAGTAATCTAAATTCTGATTTTTCTTGCCTGTAAAAAAAAAAATAATAGTTTTTATTTTATTTTTTTCAATTAATCAAAATACATAAAAAAAGAAAATAAGTTTTTTTCCCCAGTGGTGTTGCAAACACTTAAACTATATTTATGTCAAGCATAACCATTTATGTTTTTCAAAAAGGCAAGGATTAAGTTAATTTCTAAGGCATAATCAGATTCAAAATAGTGGAGCCTTCCTTACTTAAAAAAAAGACTAGTATATAGTTTGTTAGAAAAAGTGTTTTGTTTTCTGAAAATCTGCAAGAGAAGGTAAAAATATTGTTAACTTTAGAAAAATTAGTATGTAAAAAGAAATAGAAAATACATCAGGAGGCTGATCATTTAAAGACCAGCCAGGGTAGAATATAAATCTGACTTCCTGCTGAAAGCAGGTACTTTTTGTATAAAACAAAGTCTGACTCTTAAAAACTCAAAACAAACAAAAAAAAGAGATAAATGCAAATTATATATTCTAACTAGGGTTGCACCGATACCATTTTTTTTTAAGACCGAGTACAAGTACTGATACTTTTTTCAAAATACTCGCCGATACCAATTACCAATACTTTTTTTAATGTCATGTGACAGTGTACCAAGCGAAATACAGACTAATGATTTAAGATAGCTTCTTTATAATTATGAAGAACTGTAACTCAAAAGATATGAAATAATAAAACTGTTTTATTTGCTTGTTGTCACAAAGTTGTAAAAACTTGAAGAAATTTCACAGAACACGTTTATAAATAAAAATATTGCATTAAAATATATTCATAATAACAACAATAAATAACAAATGTAATATCACAACCAATCAAAAGTGCAATTCAGCAAAAAATATACCAGTGCACTGTTTAAACATGGGGAACACCACTACGGGCTAGATTACATTCGACTGGTAAGCTTTACCAATGCTCATTGCATGTGCAACTCCATTAAAGTCTATTCCGTTGGAAATGTGAACAGAGCATTGGTAAAGCTTACATATCAAATGTAATCTAAGTCTAGTCCTATTATTGTAAGATGTGTGTTCATAGGATTTAACCTAATTTTTCCTTTGAACACTCTTCCTGCAATTATATAAGCTAAGGATGTTCCTCAGAGTACACGTTTTGAGCATAATTGTGCAAGAGAAGAACTAGCAGTATAACAGATAACAGGCAATCTAGCAATTATAATAATTTTTGAAAAGTTAGTAGCAAGTTATTTTTAAGGAACAGAAGCATCTCTGTATGTTCAGCTATTCGTCTGTTTCTGCTATCAGTAATTTCGTTTAATGCTAAGCTGAACAGTCTCACTTTCAGCACTACTGCATGGGGAAGAAAGATAATTTTGGGCCATTTTAGCCAGAGCTGGAAATCTGTTTATTAACTACCCAGTACTTCAGGGGTTTGTCTGAACAAGGTACAGTGATCTCTCTTACAATAATACAATACAACAGCAATTTGTATTGGAAGAACAGAAGTGAACCATTTTTAGTTGAGTCTCCACTACAGCTTAAAATGAAATGGGAACATGCAGTTTGAAAAAACTCCACAAGATAGCGTATGAGAAGGAAGTGCAGGTATCGGGTTTAAGTATCGGTGCATTTGCATGAGTACAAGTACTCATGCAAATACTTGGTATTGGCACCGATACTAGTATCGGTATTGGTGCAACGCTAATTCTAACCAATAAATGTAAATTAACAAACTTAAAGGAAAGTCAACACCAGAATTTGTGTTGTTTTAAAAGATAGATAATCCCTTTATTACCCATTCCCCAGTTTTGCATAACCAACACAGTTATGTTAATTTACTTTTTACCTCTGTAATTACCTTGTATCTAAGCCTCTGCAGGCTGCCCCCTTATTTCAGTTCTTTTGACAGACTTGTATTTTAGCCAATCTGTGCTCACTCCTCTGTAAATTCACATGCATAAGCTCAATGTTATCTATATGAAACACATGAACTAATGCCCTCTAGTGGTGAAAAACCTTTTTGAACTTCCCTTTTAAAAAGTAAAAAGGCTTCATACTCTGAAATCACTTTTTTTTTTTTTTTTTAATCAAGTACAAACAGGAGAATATCAATCAGGGGGTGTCTCCTAAATGCTCCCTAGATAATTAAAGGCAGGTGATTAAAAATAGGCATGGGTGAAAAACTAGGCCAAGGAAAAAACCTGCAGCATTAAAACAGAGAAACAAAAAGGTAAGAATAAATACTATCATACTTTAAACAAAAAACCTTGAAAAAAAGAAAACAATGTTTCCACCAAAAAAATACATTTTACATGTTTGTAATTGTGTTTAAAACTTTATATTATAACACAATGAATAGTACAGGCAGACCCCGGGTTACAGACTTCTGACTTGAGTACAACTCGTACTTACAAACGGAGGAAATAGAGCTTTATCGCCAATCCTTCTTTCTAGGATAACCCAAAATAATAAAATCCAATTGTCACAAGGACAGAAAGTGATGTGAAATTTTCTGAACAGGGGCACAGATAGCAAAACAAACTTTTCCCTATGCCATTCAAAACTAAAAAAATGTTTCAACTAACTTAAGAACAAACCTACAGAACCTATGTTGTTCGTAACCTGGGGACTGCCTGTATACAGCTTGCAGTTAGATAGACCTGCCTATAATATCACACAATAGTATACAACCTGCAGATAGATAGCTCTGCTTATAATGAAATAAGACTCCCTGATAGAGATAAATGCCTTTCAAATTGTGCTCCATTCTTTTATCCATTACATCTTTAAAAGATCCAGCATCATAAAAATGGAAACAAATGGATATCTCAAGCTGCTTTACAGATCTTGCAAAAAATATTTGTGTGTGTATGTGTATATATATATTTCTCTTGTTAAGTGTGTTCAGTCCACGGGTCATCCATTACTTATGGGATATATTCTCCTTCCCAACAGGAAGTTGCAAGAGGATCACCCAAGCAGAGCTGCTATATAGCTCCTCCCCTCACATGTCATATCCAGTCATTCTCTTGCAAGTCTCAACAAAGGAGGTTGTGAGAGGAGATAGGAGTTTTTTTACTTAATATTCTTCAATCAAAAGTTTATTATTTTAAAATAGCACCGGAGTGTGCTGTTTATTCTCTCAGGCAGTATTTAGAAGAAGAATCTGCCTGCGTTTTTCTATGATCTTAGCAGACGTAACTAAGATCCACTGGCTGTTCTCGCACATTCTGTGGGGTAACTTCAGAGAAGGGAATAGCATGCGGGGTCCCCCGCAAATGAGGTATGTGCAGTAAAATATTTTCTAGGAATGGAATTGACTAAGAAAACACTGCTGTTACCCATATGACGTAAGTACAGCCTTTAATGCAGTAGTAGCGACTGGTATCAGGCTGATAAATGTATGCGCAGTTGAGTTATTTTCTAGGGACTAGAATTTGACTTTAAATACTGTTAGTACTGAAATAAATGTATGAGCCTTAACTGCAGTAGAAGCGACTGGTAGCAGGCTTAGTGATAACTTTGCATAACACTGGAAAGTTGTTTTTTTTTTAAAAAACGTTTACTGGCATGTTATTCGTTTTGTGAGGTACTTTGGTGATAAATCTTTTTGGGCATGATTTTTTTCCACATGGCTAACGTATATTTCTGCATAGAAACCGTTATATCAGGTCTCCCACTGTTGTGATATGAGTGGGAGGGACCTTTTTTAGCGCCTTGTTGCGCAGTTAAAATTCTAGCACAGTCTTCCTGCTTCTTCCTCTTTGATCCAGGACGTCTCCAGAGAGCTCAGGGGTCTTCAAAATTCATTTTTGAGGGAGGTAATCAGTCACAGCAGACCTGTGACAGTGTGTTTGACTGTGAGAAAAGCGTTAAATCTTAAATTGATTATCCGTTTTGGGTATTGAGGGGTTAATCATCCTTTTGCTAATGGGTGCAATCCTCTGCTAATTTCATACATTTACTGTTTAAAATTGGTTGCTATAACTGTATTAGTTCATTGTTATTTCAACTGTGACAGTTTTTTTGTGTTTTTAAAAGCGCTGCAGCGTTTTTTATATTGCTTGTAAACTTATTGAAAGAAATTTCCAAGCTTGATAGCTTCATTGCTAGTCTGTTTAAACATGTCTGACACAGATGAATCTGCTTGCTCATTATTTTTAAAGGCCAATGTGGAGCCCAATAGAAATATGTGTACCAATTGTATTGATGTTACTTTAAATAAAAGTCTGTCTTTACCGGTAAAGAAATTATCACCAGACAACGAGGGGGAAGTTATGCCGCCTAACTCTCCTCACGTGTCAGTACCTTCGCCTCCCGCTTAGGAGGTGCGTGAGATTGTGGCGCCAAGCACATCAAGGCACTTACAAATCACTTTACAAGATATGGCTAATGTTATGAAAGAAGTATTATCTAATTTGCCTGAGTTAAGAGGCAAGCGCGATAGCTCTGGGTTAAGGACAGAGCGCGCTGATGATATGAGGGCCATGTCTGACACTGCGTCACAATTTGCAGAACATGAGGACGGAGAGCTTCATTCTGTGGGTGACGGATTTGATCCAGGGAGACCGGATTCAGAAATATCAAATTTTAAATTTAAGCTTGAGAACCTCCGTGTATTACTAGGGGAGGTATTAGCGGCTCTGAATGATTGCGACACGGTTGCAATCCCGGAGAAATTATGTAGGCTGGATAAATACTATGCGGTACCGGTGTGTACTGACGTTTTTCCTATACCTAAAAGACTTACAGAGATTATTAACAAGGAGTGGGATAAACCCGGTGTGCCTTTTTCCCCCCCTCCGATATTTAGAAAAATGTTCCCAATAGACGCCACCACACAAGACTTATGGCAGACGGTCCCTAAGGTGGAGGGAGCAGTTTCTACTTTAGCCAAGCGTACCACTATTCCAGTGGAGGATAGTTGTGCTTTCTCAGATCCAATGGATAAAAAATTAGAAGGTTACCTTAAGAAAATGTTTGTTCAACAAGGTTTTATATTACAGCCCCTTGCATGCATTGCGCCCGTCACTGCTGCAGCGGCATTCTGGTTTGAGTCTCTGGAAGAGACTATTCGCACAGCACCATTGGATGAGACTTTGAACAAGCTTAAAGCCCTTAAGCTAGCTAATGCATTTGTTTCGGATGCCGTTGTGCATTTAACCAAACTAACGGCTAAGAACTCCGGATTCGCCATCCAGGCGCACAGAGCGCTATGGCTTAAATCCTGGTCAGCAGATGTAACTTCTAAATCTAAATTGCTTAATATTCCTTTCAAAGGGCAAACCTTATTCGGGCCCGGCTTGAAGGAGATTATTGCTGACATTACTGGAGGTAAGGGTCACACCCTTCCTCAGGACAGGGCCAAATCAAGGGCCAAACAGTCTAGTTTTCGTGCCTTTCGTAATTTCAAGGCAGGAGCAGCATCAACTTCCTCCGCTCCAAAACAGGAAGGAACTGCTGCTCGTTACAGACAGGGTTGGAAAAGCAACCAGTCTTGGAACAAGGGCAAGCAGGCCAGAAAGCCTACTTCTGCCCCTAAGACAGCATGAAGAGAGGGCCCCCAATCCGGAAACGGATCTAGTGGGGGGCAGACTTTCTCTCTTCGCCCAGGCTTGGGCAAGAGATGTGCAGGATCCCTGGGCGTTGGAGATTATATCTCAGGGATACCTTCTGGACTTCAAAGCTTCTCCTCCACAAGGGAGATTTCACCTTTCAAGGTTATCAGCAAACCAAATAAAGAAAGAGGCTTTTCTTCACTGTGTACAAGACCTCCTAGTAATGGGGGTGATCCACCCAGTTCCGCGGACGGAACAAGGGCAGGGATTTTACTCCAATCTGTTTGTGGTTCCCAAGAAAGAGGGAACCTTCAGACCAATCTTGGACCTAAAAATCTTAAACAAATTTCTAAAAGTTCCATCATTCAAAATGGAAACTATTCGAACCATCCTACCCATGATCCAAGAGGGTCAGTACATGACCACAGTGGACTTAAAGGATGCCTACCTTCACATACCGATTCACAAAGATCATTATCGGTACCTAAGATTTGCCTTTCTAGACAGGCATTACCAGTTTGTAGCTCTTCCCTTCGGGTTAGCTACGGCCCCGATAATTTTCACAAAGGTTCTGGGCTCGCTTCTGGCGGTTCTAAGACCGCGAGGCATAGCGGTGGCTCCGTACCTAGACGACATTCTGATACAAGCGTTGAGTTTTCAAAATGCAAAGTCTCATACAGAGATAGTTCTAGCATTTCTGAGGTCGCATGGGTGGAAAGTGAACATGGAAAAGAGTTCTCTGTTACCACTCACAAGGGTTCCTTTTCTAGGGACTCTTATAGATTCTGTAGAGATGAAGATTTACCTGACGGAGTCCAGGTTATCAAAAATCCTAAATGCTTGCTGTGTCCTTCATTCCATTCCAAGCCCATCAGTAGCTCAGTGCATGGAAGTAATCGGCTTAATGGTCGCGGCAATGGACATAGTGCCATTTGCGCGCCTGCATCTCAGACCGCTGCAATTATGCATGCTGAGTCAGTGGAATGGGGATTACTCAGATCTGTCCCCTTTACTAAATCTGGACCAGGAGGCCAGAGATTCTCTTCTCTGGTGGTTGTCTCGGATTCATCTGTCCAAGGGAATGACTTTTCGCAGACCAGATTGGACGATTGTAACAACAGATGCCAGCCTTCTAGGCTGGGGCGCAGTCTGGAATTCCCTGAAGGCTCAGGGATCATGGACTCAGGAGGAGAAACTCCTTCCAATAAACATTCTGGAATTAAGAGCAATATTCAATGCTCTTCTAGCTTGGCCTCAGTTAGCAACACTGAGGTTCATCAGATTTCAGTCGGACAACATCACGACTGTGGCTTACATCAATCATCAAGGGGGAACCAGGAGTTCCCTAGCGACGTTAGAAGTCTCAAAGATAATTCGCTGGGCAGAGTCTCACTCTTGCCATCTGTCAGCGATCTACATCCCAGGCGTGGAGAACTGGGAGGCGGACTTTCTAAGCCGCCAGACCTTTCACCCGGGGGAGTGGGAACTTCACCCGGAGGTATTTGCTCAACTGATTCTTCGTTGGGGCGAACCGGAACTGGATCTCATGGCTTCTCGTCAGAACGCCAAGCTTCCTTGTTACGGATCCAGGTCCAGGGACCCGGGAGCGGTGCTGGTAGATGCACTAGCAGCCCCTTGGGTTTTCAACATGGCTTATGTGTTTCCACCATTTCCGTTGCTGCCTCGTCTGATTGCCAGGATCAAACAGGAGAGAGCATCAGTGATTCTGATAGCGCCTGCGTGGCTACGCAGGACCTGGTATGCAGACCTGGTGGACATGTCGTCCTGTCCACCTTGGTCTCTGCCTCTGAGGCAGGACCTTCTACTTCAGGGTCCTTTCAACCATCCAAGCCTAATTTCTCTGAGGCTGACTGCATGGAGATTGAACGCTTGATTCTATCAAAGCGTGGTTTCTCGGAGTCGGTTATTGATACATTGATACAGGCTCGGAAACCGGTTACCAGAAAAATTTACCATAAGATATGGCGTAAATATTTACATTGGTGTGAATCCAAGAGTTACTCATGGAGTAAGGTTAGGATTCCTAGGATGTTGTCTTTTCTACAAGAGGGTTTAGAAAAGGGTTTATCCGCTAGTTCGTTAAAGGGACAGATTTCTGCTCTGTCTATTCTTTTTCACAAACGTCTGGCAGAGAACCCAGACGTCCAGGCTTTTTGTCAGGCTTTGGCTAGGATTAAGCCTGTGTTTAAAACTGTTGCTCCCCCGTGGAGCTTAAACTTGGTTCTTAAAGTTCTTCAGGGTGTTCCGTTTGAACCCCTTCATTCCATTGATATTAAGCTTTTATCTTGGAAAGTTCTGTTTTTGATGGCTATTTCCTCGGCTCTGAGAGTCTCTGAGTTATCTGCCTTACATTGTGATTCTCCTTATCTGATTTTTCATTCAGACAAGGTGGTTTTGCGTACTAAACCTGGGTTTTTACCTAAGGTTGTTTCTAATAGGAATATCAATCAGGAGATTGTTGTTCCATCATTATGTCCTAACCCTTCTTCAAAGAAGGAACGTCTTTTGCATAATCTGGACGTAGTCCGTGCCCTGAAGTTCTACTTACAGGCAACTAGGGATTTTCGGCAAACTTCTTCTCTGTTTGTCGTTTATTCTGGACAGAGGAGAGGTCAAAAGGCTTCGGCCACCTCTCTCTCTTTTTGGCTTCGTAGCATAATACGTTTAGCCTATGAGACTGCTGGACAGCAGCCCCCTGAAAGAATTACAGCTCATTCCACTAGAGCTGTGGCTTCCACCTGGGCCTTTAAGAATGAGGCCTCTGTTGAACAGATTTGCAAGGCTGCAACTTGGTCTTCGCTTCATACCTTTTCAAAATTTTACAAATTTGACACTTTTGCTTCTTCGGAGGCTGTTTTTGGGATAAAGGTTCTACAGGCAGTGGTTCCTTCTGTTTAAAGTTCCTGCCTTGTCCCTCCCATCATCCGTGTACTTTAGCTTTGGTATTGGTATCCCATAAGTAATGGATGACCCGTGGACTGAACACACTTAACAAGAGAAAACATAATTTATGCTTACCTGATAAATTTATTTCTCTTGTAGTGTGTTCAGTCCACGGCCCGCCCTGTTTTTTTTTTTTTTTTTTGAGGCAGTTCTAAATTTTAATTAAAGCTCCAGTCACCACTGCACCCTATAGTTTCTCCTTTCTCGTCTTGTTTCGGTCGAATGACTGGATATGACATGTGAGGGGAGGAGCTATATAGCAGCTCTGCTTGGGTGATCCTCTTGCAACTTCCTGTTGGGAAGGAGAATATATCCCATAAGTAATGGATGACCCGTGGACTGAACACACTACAAGAGAAATAAATTTATCAGGTAAGCATAAATTATGTTTTTTCAACAATAACCATTCTTGAGTAGACTGTCCCTTTAAGCCGAATAAATGTGGATCAAAGCTATTGTGCAAATGGCTGGGATCTCCTGTCCTACAGTAGATTGATGGCTTTCTTGACATATTTAAAGAATGCAAAAAATTGTGTGATAGTTCTTGGCAAAAATACACACTGATGAATGAATGAATGAATGAATATATATATATATATATATATATATATATATATATATATATATATATATATATATATATATATATATATATATATATATATAAAATACACATACATATACATACTTTAAAGCATCAGAAACAGGAGAATGTTGGTCTAGTGCAAAATTTGAACTAAACAAATCAGATGATTCTTGCAACAGTCCATCTTCAATGCCCAGGGAACTCTTAATCCCTTTAATAAACTCTGAAATATTTGTAGCCAAAACCATAGGTATGTCAGATTCAAAATCTTCACCATTAGAAGCAGACAAGATTTTGCAAATTATCCATAGAGCCCTCAGTTGAATCAGAAAAGCTTCCACCATAAATCTATCCAATACACAATTTACAAAGTTTCTTGTCTTACCAGCAAGGGTAAACACAAAGGAAACAGGTGGGTATAGGTTGGGCTGTATTGCTAAGAAAGAGGCAGAACCAGCCATAAATAAATAGTATGTAATATTAAATAGGTTAAAAAAATCATACCTTTTTTATAGTTGCCCCTGATTCCTCCTGGGCTGTAATGGGTTAAGGCTGAAACTGAGGTTGATCACTCTCTCAATCCATGATAATGCTGGATATACATAACGCACACATACACATATATATATATATATATATATATATATATATATATTATTGAGCCCTAGATGCTTATTAAAAACTATCCCTTTAGTGCAGAAATCTTCATGGGGAGAGAAACAGGAATGCTGCAAGATAAAGACCTCACCAAGGCTTAAATGGATTTGCACACAGGTGCGAAAATGACAGCTCTCAGACGTGGCTCTGCGACATCCCTTCTCAATGACGTCACAGTAACATGGCGGCCCCCACAAGGAAACCGTAGGGAACAATTTTCCACCACCTATCGCCACAACAGTGACTGTGGTCACAGAAAAAATGGTGTTGGACAGCTGGGAAGATCACCAGCTCTAGTATGTGGCCAAGGTAAGCCATCCAAGGAAGGGAATATTTCGTAGCCCAGAAGGAAAGCACAGAGAAGGACTCTTAGCCCTGTCCACCTAGCAGGATGGACAGAACTAGGCGGAAGAAGGAGTGGTGTCCCACTGGAAGCTTTTATGGTAAATGAGGGGAGTGGATAGTTCTGTCCTCGTCCCACTGGTAAATTTTACCAGGGGGGCCAGGATAATATAATTAATAAAACACCCTGGTATCACTATCGTTCTAAAAAGAGCACACTATGGTACTGATTAAATACTAAAAGTATTAGTGGGCGCTTTTGATTAAATACTAGCCATTATAAATGTATGGCTCAGATGATGAAAATTAATTATTAATATTAAGTGCAGCTCCTATTAACTTGCTAATACACGGACAATCAATTGCAAAACGCTAAAAAAATAGCAATTCCTCCCTGTTAAATAGTTTAGGTGACAGTGCTTGCTGCCTGTATTTAACTAGTGTTCTTCTAAATATGATCAGTAAACCGCTACTATGGTTACCAATAGATATATTAACCCCTTACTTCCCCAAAAGATCAGAGCATTTTTAGCATTTTTTGCCATCATTACATTTAAACAGAAATAGAGCCTTTTTTTTTTTTTTAACCTATCAAAATTTTTTTTTTTTTTTTTTAGTAGACAACCCAAAGTATTGATCTAGGCCCATTTTGGTATATTTCACTGCCAATTGCGATCAAATAAAAAAAAATTGTTAACTTTTTTTACAAACTTTAGGTTTCTCACTGAAATGATTTATAAACAGCTTGTGCAATCATGGCACAAATGGTTGTAAATGCTTCTCTGGGATCCCATTTGTTCAGAAATAGCAGACATATATGGCTTTGGCATTGTTTTTAGGTTATTAGAAGGCCGCTAAATGCAGCTGCGCACCACACTTGTATTATGCCCAGGGTTAAAAAAAAAAAAATATATATATATATAATACCCATTTCTCCAACATAGGTGTGTCCGGTCCACGGCGTCATCCTTACTTGTGGGATATTCTCTTCCCCAACAGGAAATGGCAAAGAGCCCAGCAAAGCTGGTCACATGATCCCTCCTAGGCTCCGCCTACCCCAGTCATTCTCTTTGCCGTTGTACAGGCAACATCTCCACGGAGATGGCTTAGAGTTTTTTAGTGTTTAACTGTAGTTTTTATTATTCAATCAAGAGTTTGTTATTTTAAAATAGTGCTGGTATGTACTATTTACTCTGAAACAGAAAAGAGATGAAGATTTCTGTTTGTATGAGGAAAATGATTTTAGCAACCGTTACTAAAATCCATGGCTGTTCCACACAGGACTGTTGAGAGGAATTAACTTCAGTTGGGGGAACAGTGAGCAGTCTTTTGCTGCTTGAGGTATGACACATTCTAACAAGACGATGTAATGCTGGAAGCTGTCATTTTCCCTATGGGATCCGGTAAGCCATTTTTATTCAGACAGTAAATAAGGGCTTCACAAGGGCTTATTAAGACTGTAGACATTTTCTGGGCTAAATCGATCATATTTACACATATTTAGCCTTGAGGAATCATTTAATCTGGGTATTTTTTGTAAAATAATATCGGCAGGCACTGTTTTAGACACCTTATTCTATAGGGGCTTTCCCTAATCATAGTCAGAGCCTCATTTTCGCGCCGGTATGGCGCACTTGTTTTTGAGAACAGCATGACATGCAGCTGCATGTGTGTGGAGCTCTGATACATAGAAAAGTCTTTCTGAAGGCATCATTTGGTATCGTATTCCCCTTTGGGCTTGGTTGGGTCTCAGCAAAGCAGATTCCAGGGACTGTAAAGGGGTTAAATATAAAAACGGCTCCGGTTCCGTTATTTTAAGGGTTAAAGCTTCCAAATTTGGTGTGCAATACTTTTAAGGCTTTAAGACACTGTGGTGAAATTTTGGTGAATTTTGAACAATTCCTTCATACTTTTTCGCAATTGCAGTAATAAAGTGTGTTCAGTTTAAAATTTAAAGTGACAGTAACGGTTTTATTTTAAAACGTTTTTTGTGCTCTGTTATCAAGTTTATGCCTGTTTAACATGTCTGAACTACCAGATAGATTGTGTTCTGACTGTGGGGAAGCCAAGGTTCCTTCTCATTTAAATAGATGTGATTTATGTCATAAAGAATTTAGTAAAAATGATGCCCAAGATGATTCCTCAAGTGAGGGGAGTAAGCATGGTACTGCATCATCCCCTCCTTCGTCTACACCAGTCTTGCCCATACAGGAGGCCCCTAGTACATCTAGCGCGCCAATACTCCTTACTATGCAACAATTAACGGCTGTAATGGATAATTCTATCAAAAACATTTTAGCCAATATGCCCACTTATCAGCGAAAGCGCGACTGCTCTGTTTTAGAAAATACTGAAGAGCATGAGGACGCTGATGATATTGTTTCTGAAGGGCCCCTACACCAGTCTGAGGGGGCCAGGGAGGTTTTGTCTGAGGGAGAAATTTCAGATTCAGGAAAAATTTCTCAACAAGCTGAACCTGATGTGATTACTTTTAAATTTAAGTTGGAACATCTCCGCGCTCTGCTTAAGGAGGTGTTATCCAATTTGGATGATTGTGATTATTTGGTCATTCCAGAAACACTATGTAAAATGGACAAGTTCCTAGAGGCCCCGGGGCCCCCCGAAGCTTTTCCTATACCCAAGCGGGTGGCGTACATTGTTAATAAAGAATGGGACAGGCCCGGTATACCTTTCGTACCTCCCCCCATATTTAAAAAATTGTTTCCTATAGTCGACCCCAGTAAGGACTTATGGCAGACAGTCCCCAAGGTCGAGGGGGCGGTTTCTACTCTAAACAAGCGCACCACTATACCCATAGAAGATAGTTGTGCTTTCCAAGATCCTATGGATAAAAAATTAGAAGGTTTGCTAAAAAAGATGTTTGTTCAGCAAGGTTACCTTCTACAACCAATTGCATGCATTGTCCCTGTCACTACAGCCGCGTGTTTCTGGTTCGATGAGCTAGAAAAGGCGATTATTAGTAATTCTTCTTCTTATGAGGAGATTATGGACAGAATTCGTGCTCTTAAATTGGCTAATTCTTTCACCCTAGACGCCACCTTGCAATTGGCTAGGTTAGCGGCGAAAAATTCTGGGTTTGCTATTGTGGCGCGCAGAGCGCTTTGGTTAAAATCTTGGTCAGCGGATGCGTCTTCCAAGAACAAATTGCTTGACATTCCTTTCAAGGGGAAAACACTGTTTGGGCCTGACTTGAAAGAGATTATCTCTGATATCACTGGGGGCAAGGGCCACGCCCTTCCTCAGGATAGGTCTTTCAAGGCCAAAAATAAACCTAATTTTCGTCCCTTTCGCAGAAACGGACCAGCCCCAAGTGCTACGTCCTCTAAGCAGGAGGGTAATACTTCTCAAGCCAATCCAGCCTGGAGACCAATGCAAGGCTGGAACAAAGGAAAGCAGGCCAAGAAACCTGCCACTGCTCCCAAGACAGCATGAGATGCGGGCCCCCGATCCGGGACCGGATTTGGTGGGGGGCAGACTCTCTCTCTTCACTCAGGCTTGGGCAAGAGATGTTCTGGATCCTTGGGCGCTAGAAATAGTCTCCCAAGGTTATCTTCTGGAAGTGATTCATCCTGTTCCATTAAAAGAACGAGGAATGGGGTTCTACTCCAATCTGTTCGTAGTTCCCAAAAAAGAGGGAACGTTCAGACCAATCTTAGATCTCAAGATCCTAAACAAGTTTCTCAAGGTTCCATCGTCCAAAATGGAAACCATTCGAACAATCCTTCCATCCAGGAAGGTCAATTCTTGACCACGGTGGATTTAAAGGATGCGTATCTACATATTCCTGTCCACAAGGAACATCATCGGTTCCTAAGGTTCGCATTCCTGGACAAGCATTACCAGTTCGTGGCGCTTCCTTTCGGATTAGCCACTGCTCCAAGGATTTTCACAAAGGTACTAGGGTCCCTTCTGGCGGTGCTAAGACCAAGGGGCATTGCTGTAGTACCTTACTTGGACGACATTCTGATTCAAGCGTCGTCCCTTCCTCAAGCAAAGGCTCACACGGACATAGTCCTGGCCTTTCTCAGATCTCGCGGATGGAAAGTGAACGTGGAAAAGAGTTCTCTATCTCCGTCGACAAGAGTTCCCTTCTTGGGAACAATAATAGACTCCTTAGAAATGAGGATTTTTCTGACAGAGACCAGAAAAACAAAACTTCTAAACTCTTGTCGGATACTTCCTTCCGTTCCTCTTCCTTCCATAGCGCAGTGCATGGAAGTGATAGGTTTGATGGTAGCGGCAATGGACATAGTTCCTTTTGCGCGCATTCATCTAAGACCATTACAACTGTGTATGCTCAGTCAGTGGAATGGGGACTATACAGACTTGTCTCCGAAGATACAAGTAAATCAGAGGACCAGAGACTCACTCCGTTGGTGGCTGTCCATGGACAACCTGTCACAAGGGGTGACCTCCCGCAGACCAGAGTGGGTCATTGTCACGACCGACGCCAGTCTGATGGGCTGGGGCGCGGTCTGGGGATCCCTGAAAGCTCAGGGTCTTTGGTCTCGGGAAGAATCTCTTCTACCGATAAATATTCTGGAACTGAGAGCGATATTCAATGCTCTCAAGGCTTGGCCTCAGCTAGCGAGGGCCAAGTTCATACGGTTTCAATCAGACAACATGACGACTGTTGCGTACATCAACCATCAGGGGGGAACAAGGAGTTCCCTGGCGATGGAAGAAGTGACCAAAATCATTCAATGGGCGGAGACTCGCTCCTGCCACCTGTCTGCAATCCACATCCCAGGAGTGGAAAATTGGGAAGCGGATTTTCTGAGTCGTCAGACATTGCATCCGGGGGAGTGGGAACTCCATCCGGAAATCTTTGCCCAAATCACTCAACTGTGGGGCATTCCAGACATGGATCTGATGGCCTCTCGTCAGAACTTCAAGGTTCCTTGCTATGGGTCCAGATCCAGGGATCCCAAGGCGACTCTAGTAGATGCACTAGTAGCACCTTGGACCTTCAAACTAGCTTATGTATTCCCGCCGTTTCCTCTCATCCCCAGGCTGGTAGCCAGGATCAATCAGGAGAGGGCGTCGGTGATCTTGATAGCTCCTGCGTGGCCACGCAGGACTTGGTATGCAGATCTGGTGAATATGTCATCGGCTCCACCATGGAAGCTACCTTTGAGACGAGACCTTCTTGTTCAAGGTCCGTTCGAACATCCGAATCTGGTCCCACTCCAGCTGACTGCTTGGAGATTGAACGCTTGATCTTATCAAAGCGAGGGTTCTCAGATTCTGTTATTGATACTCTTGTTCAGGCCAGAAAGCCTGTAACTAGAAAAATTTACCACAAAATTTGGAAAAAATATATCTGTTGGTGTGAATCTAAAGGATTCCCTTGGGACAAGGTTAAGATTCCTAAGATTCTATCCTTCCTTCGAGAAGGATTGGAAAAAAGGATTATCTGCAAGTTCCTTGATGAGACAGATTTCTGCCTTGTCTGTGTTACTTCACAAAAAGCTGGCAGCTGTGCCAGATGTTCAAGCCTTTGTTCAGGCTCTGGTTAGAATCAAGCCTGTTTACAAACCTTTGACTCCTCCTTGGAGTCTCAACTTAGTTCTTTCAGTTCTTCAGGGGGTTCCGTTTGAACCCTTACATTCCGTTGATATTAAGTTATTATCTTGGAAAGTTTTGTTTTTGGCTGCAATTTCTTCTGCTAGAAGAGTTTCAGAATTATCTGCTCTGCAGTGTTCTCCTTATCTGGTGTTCCATGCAGATAAGGTGGTTTTACGTACTAAACCTGGTTTTCTTCCAAAAGTTGTTTCTAACAAAAACATTAACCAGGAGATAGTCGTGCCTTCTCTGTGTCCGAAACCAGTTTCGAAGAAGGAACGTTTGTTGCACAATTTGGATGTTGTTCGCGCTCTAAAATTCTATTTAGATGCTACAAAGGATTTTAGACAAACATCTTCCTTGTTTGTTGTTTATTCTGGTAAAAGGAGAGGTCAAAAAGCAACTTCTACCTCTCTCTCTTTTTGGATTAAAAGCATCATCATATTGGCTTACGAGACTGCCGGACGGCAGCCTCCTGAAAGGATCACAGCTCCTTCCACTAGGGCTGTGGCTTCCACATGGGCCTTCAAGAACGAGGCTTCTGTTGATCAGATATGTAGGGCAGCGACTTGGTCTTCACTGCACACTTTTACCAAATTTTACAAGTTTGATACTTTTGCTTCTTCTGAGGCTATTTTTGGGAGAAAGGTTTTGCAAGCCGTGGTGCCTTCCATTTAGGTGACCTGATTTGCTCCCTCCCTTCATCCGTGTCCTAAAGCTTTGGTATTGGTTCCCACAAGTAAGGATGACGCCGTGGACCGGACACACCTATGTTGGAGAAAACAGAATTTATGTTTACCTGATAAATTACTTTCTCCAACGGTGTGTCCGGTCCACGGCCCGCCCTGGTTTTTTAATCAGGTCTGATAATTTATTTTCTTTAACTACAGTCACCACGGTATCATATGGTTTCTCCTATGCAAATATTCCTCCTTAACGTCGGTCGAATGACTGGGGTAGGCGGAGCCTAGGAGGGATCATGTGACCAGCTTTGCTGGGCTCTTTGCCATTTCCTGTTGGGGAAGAGAATATCCCACAAGTAAGGATGACGCCGTGGACCGGACACACCGTTGGAGAAAGTAATTTATCAGGTAAACATAAATTCTGTTTTTTTTTTGTAGTGTAGCTGCCCCCCTCCCCCGCCCCAATCACTTTTCTTCAAATTATCCCACATGATATCCCTCTTTCCCCCTCAATCACGCAGCTGAAGTTTGTTTTTGTTTTTCCTCTGTGGTGTGGCGTAGCGGTCCCGCCCGCCTCCTCCAGCGATGGGCCGCCCACCCGCCTCTTTCGTTACGCTCCCACCCACCGATTGGTCCCACCGCTGTCCGATGCAGATTAGGACACAGAGTGGCCTTCTCTGATTCGGTAACTCTGCAACTTAATTTCTGTAGTGCAACACTCGTGGGGCATGCAGAAATAACAATCTTGCAAATTTGAGCGAGATCGCAGCAGAGAGAAGCCCAGGACTGTACGTTGCTGGTTAGTAAGGGCATAACGTCCAGCGTCGTACAGGGTACGGCGCTGGTCGTTAAGGGGTTAAGATACTGGTTAGCAGCTGAGCTAGGTCTCATATGGTAGTATTACAACCACCCGGTAGTCATGATGGTTGTCCAACTCAAATATTAATTAAAGGGACAGTCAACACAAAAATTGTTATTGTTTAAAAAGATAGATGATGCCTTTACTACCCATTCCCCAGCTTTGCATAACCAACATTGTTATATTAATATACTTTATAACCTTTAAACCTCTAAATTTCTGCCTGTCTCTAAGCCACTACAGGACAGCCCCATGATCGCATGCTTTTGTATTTGCTTTTCACGTCAGGGAAAGCTAGTTCACGTGAGCCATATAGATAACATTGAGCTGGCGCCTGTGGATTCTAACACACTAATTGGCTTAATGCAAGTCAATAGTTAGTCATGTGATCGGGGGGCCATCAGAAGATGCTTAGAAAAAAGGTAATCACAGTGGTCAAAAGTATATTAATATAACCATGTTTTTTGTGAAAAACTGTGGAATGAGTAATAAAGGGATAATCTATCTATTAAAACAATACAAGTCTTTAAGTTGACTGTCCCTTTAAGATTGCTAGTACGATCCAAGGCGTATAGGAAAACCCCACAAAGTTACTATATTAAACTAAAAGCGCTCCCATTATGCTAATATAGAGCATTTTCTTTATGCACTGCTTTAGCTCTCCAGGTTAAATCATCAAGCTCCTCACACCTCCCTTACTTTCAAGCACACATATAAATTATACCTTTACACTAAGTACCAAAAAAGCAAACAAGGGTTACATTATTAACCATTCAGCAT
>NC_069504.1:596987293-597125199 GCF_027579735.1 Bombina bombina
TTGAAAGCGAAATTCTAAGTTCGGCCGAGCGAAAACTGTTTACTTTCAACTTGATATACGAGTGGAAGCAGATGTGCGCAAAAGCTTACTTACTTCTTACTTAATCTGTCTCATAATGAGAAAAAAAAAAGGAGGTATCCGGATGATAAAAATAGAGTGCAAAAGTATGTAAAGGTAAAGAGGTCAGGATTCTTGAAAAGCTATACAAGTTGGCAACTTTTGGCAGAGCCATCTACCCATTTGCTTCTTATAAAAGTTACCTTTGCATATCAGACCTATGTTTATAGCTTTGCGGCATCTGTTGTCGCTCTACAAATAAATGATAATTTTATGCTTTATAACTTGCCAAACACTCTTTCACTGATGACTCAGCAGAAATGCTCACCTTATCCAGATGCAAATCATCTAGAAGCTTTCGGAAACCATCACAAAATTCCAGGAGGTCCCAATACACAGGATACTGAAGCTAAAAAAAAAGGCAGGAGAGGAATCAGAACATGACAAAATTCAATCTAAATTACTTCCATTCTGGAAGTTTCTATAATGCTTAATTAAATATTATGTAAATTCTGCTAGTGGCAGAAGCACTATGAGTAGATCTGCTTGTACATATAGCTGAATTATGCTAGGGGTTATTAAATGTTAAAGCTTCTGTTTTTAAAAAACAAAACAAAAAACAAACAAAAAACATAAATTATGCTTACCTGATAATTTCCTTTTCTTCTGATGGAGAGAGTCCACAGCTGCATTCATTACTTTTGGGAAATAAGAACCTGGCCACCAAGAGTAGGCAAAGACAACCCAGCCAAAGGCTTAAATACCCCTCCCCACTCCCCTCATCCCCCAGTCATTCTGCCGAGGAACACGGAACAGTAGAAGAAATATCAGGGTGAAAAGTGCCAGAAGAATAAAAGGGCGCCCCCACATAAAATTACGGGTGGGGAGCTGTGGACTCTTTCCATCAGAAGAAAAGGAAATTATCATCAGATAGATATATATATATATATAGATAGATAGATAGATAGAGATATATATATATATATATATATATATATATATATATATATATATATATATATATATATATATATATATATAAATAATTTATGTTTTTCTTCTTAAATGGAAAGAGTCCACAGCTGCATTTATTTCTTTTGGGAAAACAATACCCAAGCTATAGAGGACACTAAATGCCAAGACGGGAGGATACAAAAGGCAGCCCATACTGAGGGCACCAGGCCTGAACCTCTACCCAATAAAAAAACCCTGCTTCGTCCGAAGCCAAGAAAATGTTAATAGGAAAAGCCCCAATGACACTGGCTCGCAGTTAGTCCAGAAGCCAAACTAGAGACCGCAAACAGACTTGACTGAGCCAACAGTCCTCCAGGAGACACCATCGCCCAACAAAGGGTCCCCCACCGCTCATCTCCACAACTGAAGGAGACACCAGCCAAAACCCCCAAGGGAACAAGGCAAAGGAGAACCAAGGAAACCGAAATATCCCCTAATATAAAAAAAAAAGAATACCTCCACGAATGAGCCCAGCTCACAGAGACCCAAAGAGGCCCAAACAGGGAAAGGAGGCCACGCCTATACCAAGTGAAACCCGGGATAAGACCGGCACAGAGACAGAACAGACGTCTCTCCAACATCCTGCAAGCATGGAATGCAAATGAAGAGGCAAAATCCTTCCAGAGTCAAGAATACCAAAGCATTCGACCATGAAAAAGTGTGTAATACACCCAGGCGAAAAACCCCAAGTTTGAGAACACAGAGCCCAAAACAGGACGACACAGAGGGTACCTGCGAGGAAGAAGAAGCAGTCAAGCAAGAAACAGACCGCAAAAGCAACCCCCAGAGGGCATGCTCCAGGCAATTTAAGTCACTGGACCTACACACAGGTCCCTAAAAAGGGGGAACACAAAATCTCAATCGAGGCCCCCCGAGAAGGAGAGTATACCCTCAGAACCCAAATGGAGCAAGTTGAAAGGAAAAATCTATACCCTAGCAGACTAAGCTAACAGGATAGACTCAACAAAGCTCACACATCCAGAGGAGACTGCGACCTTTAAAACAGCTTGCGAGCACACATTGAAGGTGCAAATAGCTGCAGCTGGTTTCAAACTGCAAACCTTCCGCTTGCTAGGCAGCTAAGCTAACCATCAGGCTACTACAGCTAGATCGAACGCAGCTCCATAGACCGCTCGACCATCCTGACCTGCAGACCCACAGCCAGCTGGACCAACCCATCCCGAAACAGGTACGAGCGTATCCCGAAACAGGTACAGGAACGAGCGTAAGGATAGCACAGCCATGCCCACAGAGTACAAGTACAACCCGACTCTGAAAACAGACAATAAGGCCATAGACCTAAGGATCTATCAAAATAAAGGCCCAACAAGTCTGCTTGGAGCTAGCAAGAACCCAGGGGGAACCAATCCCACCCCTTTCTGCCTCCAATCCAGGAGAAGCCCCCAGCAAGGACTCCATCTCCATAGGGAGGAGAATATCCCCTAAAGAAAAGGGATGATGCCGGAAGGCCAACAATTGTCCTCAAGGCCCGAAACCACCGGCTAATGGGAAAAACAGAATTTATGCTTACCTGATAAATTACTTTCTCTTGTGGTGTATCCAGTCCACAGATTCATCCTTTACTTGTGGGATATTCTCCTTCCTAACAGGAAGTGGCAAAGAGAGCACACAGTAGAGCTGTCCATATAGCTCCCCCTCTAGCTCCACCCCCCCAGTCATTCGACCGGAGGTTAGGAAGAAAAAGGAGAAACCATAGGGTGCAGTGGTGACTGTAGTTTAAACCAAAAAACTACCTGACTAATAGCCAGGGCGGGCCGTGGACTGGATACACCACAAGAGAAAGTAATTTATCAGGTAAGCATAAATTCTGTTTTCTCTTGCAAGGTGTATCCAGTCCACGGATTCATCCTTTACTTGTGGGATACCAATACCAAAGCTTTAGGACACGGATGAAGGGAGGGAACAAGACAGGTACCTTAAACGGAAGGCACCACTGCTTGTAAAACCTCTCTCCCAAAAAAAGCCTCAGAAGAAGCAATAGTATTGAATTTGTAAAATTTGGAAAAAGTATGCAGCGAAGACCAAGTCGCTGCCTTACAAATCTGTTCAACAGAAGCCTCATTTTTAAAAGCCCATGTGGAAGCCACTGCTCTGGTAGAATGAGCAGTAACTGTCCCAGGAGGCCGCTGGCCAGCAGTCTCATAGGCCAGACGGATGATGCCCTTCAGCCAAAAGGAAAGAGAGGCAGCAGCCGCCTTCTGACCTCTCCTCTTACCAGAATAGATAACAAACAATGAAGTTGTTTGTCTGAAATCTTTAGTTGCTTGTAAATAGAACTTTAAAGCACGAACCACATCAAGATTGTGTAACAGACGTTCCTTCTTCGAAGAAGGATTAGGACACATAGAAGGAACCACAATTTCCTCGTTAATATTCTTATTAGACACAACCTTAGGAAGAAAACCGGGTTTAGTACGCAAAACTACCTTGTCTGCATGGAACACCAAGTAAGGTGAGTCACACTGTAAAGCAGATAACTCTGAAACTCTTCGAGCAGAAGAGATAGCTACCAAAAACAAAACTTTCCAAGATAAAAGCTTAATATCTATGGGAATGTAAAGGTTCAAACGGAACCCCTTGCAGAACTGAAAGAACTAAATTCAGACTCCATGGCGGAGCCACAGGTCTATAAACAGGCTTGATTCTGACTAAAGCCTGAGTAAACGCTTGAACGTCTGGTACCTCCGCCAGACGTTTGTGTAAAAGAATAGACAAAGCAGATATCTGTCCTTTTAAGGAACTAGCTGACAATCCGTTCTCCAAACCATCTTGGAGAAAGGACAATATCCTGGGAATCCTAATCTTACTCCATGAGTAACCCTTGGATTCACACCAACAAAGATATTTTCGCCAAATCTTATGGTAGATTTTCCTGGTGACAGGCTTTCTAGCCTAAATCAGGGTATCGATAACCGACTCAGAGAAACCACGCTTTGATAGAACTAGGCGTTCAATCTCCAAGCAGTCAGACGCAGAGAAATTAGATTTGGATGTTTAAAAGGACCTTGAAGTAGAAGGTCCTGCCTCATTGGCAGAGTCCATGGTGGAACGGATGACATGTCCACTAGGTCTGCATACCAGGTCCTGCGTGGCCACGCAGGCGCTATTAGAATCACCAACGCCCTCTCCTGTTTGATTCTGGCAACCAGACGGGGAAGGAGAGGAAACGGTGGAAACACATAGGCCAGATTGAAGGACCAAGGCGCTGCTAGAGCATCTATCAGCACCGCCTGAGGATCCCGGGACCTGGACCCGTAAAGAGGAAGTTTGGTATTATGACGGGACGCCATCAGATCCAATTCTGGAGTGCCCCATAGCCGAGACAGCTGGGCAAATACCTCCGGGTGGAGTTCCCACTCCCCCGGGTGAAAAGTCTGACGACTAAGAAAATCCGCCTCCCAGTTGTCTACTCCTGGGATGTGAATTGCTGAGAGGTGGCAAGAGTGATCCTCCGCCCACCTGATTATTTTGGTTACTTCCATCATTGCTAAGGAACTCCTTGTTCCCCCTTGATGATTGATATAAGCTACAGTCGTGATGTTGTCTGACTGAAATCTGATGAATTTGGCCGCAGCTAGCTGAGGCCATGCCTGAAGCGCGTTGAATATCGCCCTCAGTTCCAGAATGTTTATCGGGAGAAGAGCTTCTTCCCGAGACCATAAGCCCTGAGCTTTCAGGGAGTCCCAGACTGCACCCCAGCCCAACAGACTGGCGTCGGTCGTTATGATGATCCACTCTGGTCTGCGGAAACACATTCCCTGAGACAGGTGATCCTGAGACAACCACCAGAGAAGAGAATCTCTGGTCCCCTGGTCCAACTGTATTTGAGGAGACAAATCTGCATAATCCCCATTCCACTGTTTGAGCATGCATAGTTGCAGTGGTCTGAGATGTATCCGTGCAAAAGGGACTATTTCCATTGCCGCTACCATTAATCCGATTGTCTCCATGCACTGAGCTACAGATGGCCGAGGAATGGAATGAAGAGCTCGGCAAGTAGTTAACAGTTTTAACTTTCTGACCTCCGTCAGAAATATTTTCATTTCTACCGAGTCTATTAGTGTTCCTAGGAAGGGAACTCTTGTGAGGGGGGAGAAAGAACTCTTTTTGATGTTTACCTTCCACCCGTGAGACCTCAGAAAGGCCACTACAATTTCCGTGTGAGACTTGGCTCTTTGGAAAGTTGACGCCTGAATTAAGATGTCGTCTAGATAAGGCGCCACTGCTATGCACCGCGGTCTTAGCACCGCTAGGAGGGACCCTAGCACCTTTGTGAAAATTCTGGGAGCAGTGGCCAACCCGAAAGGGAGAGCCACAAACTGATAATGCTTGTCCAGAAAAGCGAACCTGAGAAACTGGTGATGATCTTTGTGGATAGGAATGTGCAGATACGCATCCTTTAGATCCACGGTAGTCATATATTGACCCTCCTGGATCATTGGTAAGATTGTCCGAATGGTCTCCATCTTGAATGATGGGACTCGGAGGAACTTGTTTAGAATTTTGAGATCCAGGATTGGTCTGAAAGTTCCTTCTTTTTTGGGAACCACAAACAGGTTTGAGTAAAACCCCAGCCCTTGTTCCGCAATTGGAACTGGGTGGATCACTCCCATTGTATGTAGGTCTTCTACACAGCGTAAGAACGCCTCTTTCTTTGTCGTGTCTGTAGACACACAAGAAATATGGAACCTTCCCCTTGGAGGGGAGTCCTTGAATTCTAGAAGATATCCCTGGGATACAATCTCTAAGGCCCAGGGATCGTGTACGTCTCTTGCCCAGGCCTGGGCGAAGAGAGAGAGTCTGCCCCCTACTAGATCCGGTCCTGGATCTGGGGCTACCCCATCATGCTGTCTTGGAGGCAGCTGCAGGCTTCTTGGCCTGTTTACCCTTGTTCCAGCCCTGGTAAGGTTTCCAGGCTGCCCTGGGTTGTGAAGTGTTACCCTCTTGCTTTGCAGCAGGGGAGGATGAAGCGAGACCGCTCCTGAAATTCCGAAAGGAACGAAAATTATTTTGTTTGTTCTTCGTCTTGAAGGACTTGTCCTGGGGGAGAGCATGGCCTTTTCCCCCAGTGATTTCTGAAATAATCTCTTTCAATTCAGGCCCAAAGAGGGTCTTTCCTTTGAAAGGGAAGTTCAATAGTTTGGATTTTGACGACACATCGGCCGACCAGGACTTTAGCCATAACGCCCTGCGCGCTAAAATGGCGAAACCTGAATTTTTTGCCGCTAACTTAGCTAGTTGGAAAGCGGCATCTGTGATAAAAATTAGCTAGCTTAAGAGCCTTAATTCTGTCCATAATGTCCTCATATGAGGTCTCCGTCTGGAGCGCATCTTCCAGCGCCTCGAACCAGAAAGCAGCTGCAGTAGTTACAGGAACAATGCACGCTATAGGTTGGAGAAGAAAACCTTGATGAACAAAAATTTTCTTAAGTAAACCCTCTAATTTTTTATCCATAGGGTCTTTAAAAGCACAACTGTCCTCAATTGGTATGGTTGTGCTTTTAGCAAGTGAAGAAACAGCCCCCTCCACGAGTCCCGCGTGGTGTCAGATATGGGGAACATTTTCTTAAAAACAGGAGGGGGAACAAACGGAATACCTGGTCTATCCCACTCCCTAGTTACTATATCCGCAATCCTCTTAGGGACCGGGAACACATCAGTGTAAACAGGAACTTCTAGGTACTTGTCCAATTTACACAATTTCTCTGGAACCACCAAAGGGTCGCAGTCATCCAGAGTAACTAATACCTCCCTGAGCAATAAGCGGAGGTGTTCTAGTTTAAATTTAAAAGCCAACGTATCTGAGTCTGTCTGAGGAGCAACCTTTCCCGAATCGGAAATTTCTCCCTCAGACAGCACATCCCTCGCCCCCATTTCAGAGCGTTGTGAGTGTATATCGGATACGGCTACTAAAGCGTCAGAATGCTCATAATCCGTTCTTAAAACAGAGCTATCACGCTTTGCAGGTAACACGGGCAGCTTAGATAAAAATACTGAGAGGGTATTATCCATAACTGCCGCCAAGTCTTGTAAGGTAAAAGAGTTAGACACGCTAGAGGTGCTAGGCGTTGCTTGAGCGGGCGTAACTGGTTGTGACACTTGGGGAGAGGTTAACGGGTTAACCTCATTACCTTCTGTCTGAGAATCATCTTGGGCCACATTTTTAAGTGCAACAATATGTTCTTTAAACTGTATAGACATATCAGTACAAGTGGGACACATTTTGAGAGGGGGTTCCACCATGGCTTCTAAACACATTGAACAAGGATTTTCCTTGGTGTCAGACATGTTTAACAGACTAGTAGTAAGACAAACAGGCTTAGAAATCACTTTAATCAAGTAAAAACACACTTTGCAAAAAACCGTTACTGTGCCTTTAAGAGATAAAAAAGGCACACAGTTTTCCAAAATAGTGAAAAATGCAGCAAACTTTTTGAAATTTTCACAGTATGTACCTAAAGCATTGGTAAGATTGCACAACTAGCATGAAAAACGATTAACCCCTTAATGCCCAAACCGGATCAATAACAAGCTAACAACCGGTTAAAACTACTTCAGCACCTTGCCACAGCTCTGCTGTGGCCCTACCTGCCCTTAGGAACCAGATTTGTGGGGGAAAAGCTTCTTATAGGCCCTCAAACTGCAGCAGGACCCTCCATGTGAAACAGCCTGAAGATCTATTCAATCTAACTGCGCATCTGAGGCGTGAAATTAGGCCCCTCCCACCTTACTCCGGTGCTGTGAGGCCTAAATAAACACTCCTAAGAGTTATAATATTAGCCATGTGGGTAACAACCCCTGCAAGAAACCCAAAGGGACCTTCAAAGTGTCTCCAAAAAACGATATTTATTAGTAAAAACCGTTTGCCATAAAAAAGTGTCAACTTGCCATAAAATAGTGTCAACCAGCATAAATTAGCCCTGTTATGTAAGCTTGTAATTCCATACTTACTCTCTGAATAAAGCTTACCCTTCCCTCATGGGGATCTTTATCAGTCCTTTTCTAGCATTATCACAGTCTTGTCTAGAAATAAATGACTGAACATACCTCATTGCAGCCTAACCTGCAAACCGTTCCCCCCCAACTGAAGTTTTCTTGTACTCCTCAGTCCTGTGTGGGAACAGCAGTGGATTTTAGTTACAACATGCTAAAATCATCTTCCTCCCTGCAGAAATCTTCATCTCTTTTCTGCTGGAGAGTAAATAGTACACACCGGTACCATTTAAAATAACAAACTTTTGCTTGTAGAGCAAAAACTACAAATCTAACACCACATTCACTTTACCCTTCCGAGAGGGACCCTATTGCTTAGAGCCGGCAAAGAGAATGACTGGGGGGTGGAGCTAGAGGGGGAGCTATATGGACAGCTCTGCTGTGTGCTCCCTTTGCCATTTCCTGTTAGGAAGGAGAATATCCCACAAGTAAAGGATGAATCCGTGGACTGGATACACCTTACAAGAGAAAAAAAGATTCCCAACACAGATGTCCTAGAAAAGGACCCCCTTATAAGTAGCTTGCCAAGCAGAGGCACAGCCAACCCATTCGCCTGCAGAGCAGGGAATCCACAGGAACACTGGCAAGCTGACCAGGGAAATGCAACCCTAAGGTGCACCAGAACTTGGACATTCAGCACCAGCAGCTGGATATGAACCAACCACCCTTGAGGCTCAAGCCACACTGCTAACCACCAGATGACATGGGCCACTCTGTGGCCAAGAGTAAACAATACTCAGAAAATCTGGCCAACCATGACCGGGTTAGGTAGATGGAGCAAGGACATGGCCCAAGTTCCCACTACAGAGGAACACCCCGACGAGCCAGGGGATCCAAAATTCCAAAACCACCCAAGACTGGGTCCGGAAAAAGGAAAAAGCGAAGCTTCAGCAACTGGAAGTCTGAGGAAGAAAAACAGGTCTGGGCACCTAATAGTTCAGGCAAACCTAACCCTAGAACTAAACACCCCAAAAGGCCAAAAAGCCAGATACAAGGGTATGGATGCATATCCAGAGAATCCAGATAGCGAGAAAAACTTGAAAGCCCCGACCAAAGGAAGGAACCACCCCTATCTAAAATCCAACGCTCCAAGGAGCAAGGCTAGAAGCAGTATGAAGATACTTCTCAGCGCCTCAGGACAACCAACCAAGGAATACCTCAAGGTAAAAAAAAAAAAATGCTACTAGCAGGACTAGTCTCCCTATCACCTTCACACAAGCAGAGGACACAAAGGAAGAGAAAGGCACTAAGCCTACCCAGCTCCGGAAAACCCCCGAGCTAAACAAAGTCCCCGCAGGGAACAACCATCACCCGGAAACACAGATCCCTAAAAGGAGATCCGACTCACCCGGAAACAATGGAAGAAGACCTAAAGGTCTAACTCAGACAGACAGTACAAGTCAAAGAGTAAGAGCTGCATCTAGAAACACTACAAACAGCTTATGCTTACACCTGCAAGGTGTCAAGTGCTGCAACTGGTTTCAAACTGCAAACCTTCCGCATGCTAGACAGCTATCATGTACTAGCAGTTGGATCAAGCCCAAAAAGACTAATCCAGAGGCCTAAAAATGAAGGCCAAACTGCTCAACTGCGGTAAGGGGCATTAAGTCCCCCCACCACATGGGGGAGGAAAACTCTAAGTTCTGATGAAATCAGATGTCAGAGTGACGCAGCAGAAAACTCCCCTGCCCGGCCATCTATGACTGAAGGCTATAAGGACTGAAACAATCCTTCCCACGTCACGGACCCACAAGTCCTCTCGAATGCTTAGTTGAACATGAAAAACCAATGATAACCTGAGCACTTGGCGCTTCTACCGTACCAGCCGAGCAGAACAGCTCCACGTGTCTGAACAGCCCCAAGACCGAACGAACCCGACAGGACCAGCCTGCATCTAGGGTCATAACCGGCAAGCTGCATAAATTCTCCCTTATAGGGAAAAACAGACATATTTAACATAGGACTAACATGTCCAAAACAACTTCCGAAGATGTAATAAAGAGTATCAATCCCAGAAGGTTCCCGAAGGAAACAAAAACAAATAAGACACCCCATCGGATATAAATAAAATATAAGGCAACCCGGAGGTTAACACCAAAAAAGACACAGGCCTACCCGCAGGACCAGCCAAACGGAGCCCTATCTTTCAAAACTGGGAAAGATCTCAAACAAATGACAATTAGGAGATTACTTCATCCCCACATGTCTAATGAGGTGCACCATTCGAATTAGCAGACTGAAAATCCCCGTACCTGGGAACAATAGGGTCATTCAATAACTGAAAAACATGTCTGAGCAATACGCGAAGGCGCGCAATCCTGTAACGAAAGGCACAACACTCAGGGACAGTTACATCCGCGGGGAACTGTTGAGGCCCTTCCCTAAGGCGCAAGGCCCGGGACAATAGGGCACGAGCACATTCTCAAATAAACGTCTGGACCCTGCAGACGAACAATCGCCAACATTATGTGGAAGCGAAAACGTGCTGCAACCTCCGGGGGGGGAACACGCCACATTGCATGGAGGAATCAGAAACTGGGTCACCCGCATGTAGAAGTATGAATTTGTAGGGAACTCGCCTCTCTGAGGACAGGACTTCCAGAGGCGGATGGCTCAGCAGTCTATTGGATCCCCGAGCCCGAAGAAACAGGCGCTCTGAAATCGCATACGGAACAAAACTGCTTGACATGCGTCAACGAGGCCAATCCGGATTTGTTGTCACCGGACACAGAATCTGAAATCAAAATAGTCTCAATATCAGAATCCTCCGTAACTGAATCTGAAATTAGCACAGTCTCAGCATCAGAATACTCCATAACAGGATAGAGGATAAGGAAATTTATGCTTACCTGATAAATTTATTTCTTTTACGATATGACGAGTCCACGGATTTCATCCTTACTTATGGGATTACGCCTCCTGGTCAGCAGGAGGAGGCAAAGAGCATCACAGCAGAGCTGTATATATAGCTCCTCCCTTCCCTCCCACTCCAATCATTCGACTGAAGTTAGGAAGAGAAAGGAAAAGCCAAAGGTGCAGAGGTGACTGAAGTTTAACAAAAATACTGTATGTAAATACCTGTCTTAGAAATGACAGGGTGGGCCGTGGACTCGTCATATCGTAAAAGAAATACATTTATCAGGTAAGCATAAATTTCCTTTTCTTTTACAAGATATGACGAGTCCACGGATTTCATCCTTACTGATGGGATACAATACCAAAGCTATAGGACACGGATGAAAGGGAGGGACAAGACAGGAACCTAAACAGAAGGCACCACTGCTTGAAGAACCTTTCTCCCAAAACCAGCCTCAGATTAAGCAAAAGTATCAAATTTGGAAAATTTGGAAAAAGTGTGAAGAGACGACCAAGTTGCAGCCTTGCAAATCTGTTCAACAGAAGCATTGTTTTTAAATGCCCATGAATAAGCCACAGCCCTAGTGGAATGAGCCGTAATTCTTTCAGGAGGCTGCTATCCAGCAGTCTCATATGCCAGACGGATGATTCTCTTCAGCCAAAAAGAAAGAGGTAGCCGTAGCTTTCTCGCCCCTACGTTTTCCAGAAAAAACAAACAATGAAGATGATTGACGAAATTCTTTAGTCGCCTGTAAGTAAAACTTCAGGGCACGGATCACGTCCAAGTTATGCAACAGACGCTCCATCTTAGGAGGATTAGGACACAATGAAGGAACAACAATTTCCTGATTAATATTCTTATTAGAAACAACCTTAGGAAGGAACCCAGGTTTGGTACGTAAAACCACCTTATCAGAATGGAAAATAAGATAAGGCGAGTCACATTGTAACGCTGAAAGCTCAGAAACTCTACGAGCAGAAGAAATAGCAACCAAAAATAAAACCTTCCAAGATAACAACTTTATATCTATGGAATGCATGGGTTCAAACGGAACCCCTTGAAGAACTTTAAGAACTAAATTCAAACTCCAGGGTGGAGCAATCGGTTTAAACACAGGCTTGATTCTAGTCAGAGCCTGACAAAAAGACTGAACGTCTGAAACATCAGCCTAACGCTTGTGTAGTAAAATCGACAAAGCAGAGATTTGTCCCTTTAAGGAACTTGCCGACAACCCTTTCTCCAATCCTTCCTGGAGAAAAGATAAAATCCTGGGAATCCTAACTCTACTCCATGAGTAGCCCTTGGATTTGCACCAATAAAGATATTTACGCCATATCTTATGGTAGATCTTTCTAGTGACAGGCTTACATGAATCAAGTTATCAATGACTGAATCAGAGAACCCCCGCTTAGATAAAATCAAGCATTCAATCTCCAAGCAGTCAGCTGCAGAGAAACCAGATTCGGATGATGGAAGGGTCCCTGAATGAGAAGGTCCTGCTTCAATGGAAGCTTCCACGGCGGCAGAGAGGACATGTCTACCAGATCGGCATACCAAGTCCTGCGAGGCCACGCAGGAGCGATTAGAATTACCGAAGCCCTCTCCTGTTTGATCCGTGCAATCACTCGGGGAAGGAGAGCAAACAGTGGAAACACATAAGCTAGGTTGAACGACCAAGGCACTACCAAGGCATATATCCGCTCGGCCTGAGGATCCCTGGACCTGGATCCGTATCTTGGCATTCTGACGAGACGCCATCAGATCCAATTCCGGTGTGCCCCATCTGAGAATCAGAGTGGAAAAGACTTCCGGATGGAGTTCCCACTCCCCCGGATGAAACGTCTGTCTGCTTAAAAAGTCCGCTTACCAGTTGTCCACTCCTGTGATGTAGATTGCTGACAGATAACAAGAGTGAGCCTCCGAATTATCTTGGATACTTCTGTCATCGCTAAGGAACTCCTTGTTCCTCCCTGATGATTGATGTAAGCCACAGTTGTGATGTTGTCCGACTGAAAACGGATTAATTTGGCCAAAGCCAATTGAGGCCAAGCCTGAAGCGCATTGAATATTGCTCCCAATTCCAGAATATTGATTGGAAGTAGAGACTCCGACCGAGTCCACACCCCCTGAGTCTTCAGGGAATTCCAGACCGCACCCCAGCCTAGTAGACTGGCGTCCGTTGTCATTATCACCCAAGAGGGTCTGCGGAAGCACGTCCCTTGGGACAGATGATCCGGCGACAACCACCAAAGAACTGAGTCTCTTGTCTCCTGATCCAGATTTATCTGAGGAGACAAATTTGCATAATCTCCATTCCACTGCCTGAGCATGCACAGTTGTAGTGGTCTGAGATGAAAACGAGCAAACTGAATGATGTCAATTGCCGCTACCATCAATCCAATCACCTCCATGCACTGAGCCACTGATGGTCGAGGGTTGGATTGAAGAGCTCGGCATGTATTCAGAATCTTTAACTTTCTGACTTCCGTCAAGAAAATTTTCATGGATATAGAATCTATTAGAGTTCCCAAGAAAGGAACCCTTGTCTGTGGAATTAGTGAACTCTTTTCTAGATTCACCTTCCACCCGTGAGTCCTCAGAAAAGACAGAACCATGTCTGTATGAGATTTTGTCAGTTGGTAAGACGACGCCTGGATCAGAATATCGTCCAGATAAGGCGCCACTGCAATGCCCCGCGGCCTGAGAACTGCCAGAAGAGACCCTAGAACCTTTGTGAAGATCCTGGGTGCTGTGGCCAACCCAAAGGGAAGAGCCACGAACTGAAAATGTTTGTCCGGGAAGGCAAACCTTAGGAACTGGTGATGATCCTTGTGGATAGGAATATGAAGATATGCATCCTTCAAGTCCACGGTAGTCATATATTGACCCTCCTGGATCAATGCCAGAATTGTTCGAATAGTCTCCATCTTGAAAGATGGGACTCTGAGAAACTTGTTTAGACTTTTGAGATCTAAAATTTGTCGAAATGTGCCCTCTTTTTTGGGGACCACGAAAAGATTTGAGTAAAACCCCTGCCCCTGCTCCAGTATTGGAACAGGACGAATTACTCCCATAGTAGAGAGGTCTCTTGCACAACGTAAGAACGCCTCTTTATCTGGTCTACAGACAATCGTGAAAGAAGAAACCTCCCCCTTGGGAGGGAATTTTTGAACTCCAATTGATACCCTTGGGACACGATTTCCAGTGTCCAGGGGTCATGAGCATCTCTTATCCAAGCCTGGGTAAAGAGAGAAAGTCTGCCCCCTACGAGATCAGGTCCCGGATCGGGGGCCGTCCCTTCATGCTGTCTTGGTAGCAGCAGCAGGCTTCTTGGGTTGTTTACCCTTGTTACAAGCCTGGTTGGGTCTCCAGACGGACTTGGCTTGTGCAAAATTCCCTTCCTGCTTAGTGGAAGGAGAGGGGACTCTCTTGAAGTACCGAAAGGAACGAAAATTATTCTGTTTACCCCTCAGTTTAGCTGCTTTATCCTGAGGTAGAAGATGACCCTTACCTCCCGTAATGTCAGAAATAATTTCTTTCAAGTCAGGCCTGAATAGGGTCTTTCCTTTGAAAGGAATAGCCAAAAGCTTTGACTTAGAGGACACATCAGCAGACCAAGATTTTAACCATAACGCCCTAAAATGGCAAAACCTGCATTCTTAGCCGCCAATATGGCAATCTGAAAGGCGGCATCCATAATAAAAGAATTAGCCAGTTTAAGAGCCTTAATCCTAACTAGAATTTCCTCTAAAGGAGTCTCAGTTCTAAGAGACTCTTCTAAGGCGTCAAACCAAAAGGCTGCCGCAGTTGTAACTGGTACAATACAGGCCGTTGGTTGTAAAAGAAAACCCTGATGAATAAAACATAATTTATGCTTACCTGATAAATTTATTTCTCTTGTAGTGTATCCAGTCCACGGATCATCCATTACTTATGGGATATATTCTCCTTCCCAACAGGAAGTTGCAAGAGTCCACCCACAGCAAAAGCTGCTATATAGCTCCTCCACTAACTGCCATTACCAGTCATTCGACCGAAAACATGCAGAGAAAGGAAAACCATAGGGTGCAGTGGTGACTGCAGTTTAATGGAAAAATTACCTGCCTTAAAGTGACAGGGCGGGCCGTGGACTGGATACACTACAAGAGAAATAAATTTATCAGGTAAGCATAAATTATGTTTTCTCTTGTTAAGTGTATCCAGTCCACGGTTCATCCATTACTTATGGGATACCAATACCAAAGCTAAAGTACACGGATGATGGGAGGGACAAGGCAGGTACTTAAACGGAAGTTACCACTGCCTGTAAAAAACCCTTTCTCCCAAAAATAGCCTCCGAAGAAGCAAGGTATCAAATTTGTTAAATTTGAAAAAGTATGAAACGCAGACCAAGACTCCGTCTTGTAATCTGTTCAACAGAAGCCACATTTAAAAAAGGCCCAAGTGAAAACCACAGCTCTAGTAGAATGAGCTGTAATCCCTTCAGGAGGCTGCTGTCCAGCAGTCTCATAAGCTAAATGAATTATGCTTTTTAACCAAAAAGACAGAGAGGTTGCTGAAGTCCTTTGACCTCTCCTCTGTCCAGAATAGACAACATACAAGGTGAATGTTTGATGAAAATCTGTAGTAGCTTGTAAGTAAAACTTTAAAACACGAACCACGTCCAAATTGTGTAATAGACGTTCCTTCTTTGAAGAAGGATTAGGATACAAGAATGGAACAACAATCTCTTGAGTGATATTCTTGTTAGATACCACCTTAGGTAAAAACCCAGGTTGGTACACAGGACTACCTTATCCGTACGGAGAACCAGATAAGGAGAATCACATTGCAACGCAGATAACTAGGAGACTCTATGAGCCGAGGAAATAGCTACCAAAAAGGAACTTTCCAAGATAGAAGTTTGATATCTATGGAATGAAAAGGTTCAAATGGAACTCCTTGAAGAACCTTAAGAACCAGCTTTAAGCTCCATGGCGGAGCAACATTTTTAACCACAGGCTTGGTTCTAACCAAAGCCTGACCAAATGCCTGAACGTCTAGAATACCTGCCAGACGCTTGTGCAAAAGAATAGACAGAGTAGAAATCTGTCCTTTTAAAGAACTAGCTGACAACCCTTTTCTCAAAATCATCTTGGAGAAAAGATAATATCCTGGGAATCCAGACTTTACTCCATGAGTAACCCTTGGATTCATAACAATAAGATATTTACACCATATCTTATGTTAAATTTTCCTAGAGAGAGGCTTTTATGCCTGTATTAAGGTATCAATTACTGACTCGGAGAAGCCATGCTTTGATAACATCAAGCGTTCTGTCTCCAGGCAGTCCATCTCAGATTAGTTATATTTAGATGGTTGAAAAGACCCTGAGGTAGAGGGTCCTGTCTCAGAAGCAGAGACCGTGGTGGAAAGGATGACATGTCCACCAGATCTGCATACCAGGTCCTGCGTGGCCACGCAGGCGCTGTCAAAAGCACCAAAGCACTCTCCTGCTTGATCTTGTGCAAACCCCTCCGGAGGGAATTCCCACTCCCCCGGATGAAAAGTCTGACGACTTAGAAAATCTGCCTCCCAGTTCTCAACACCTGGGATAGGGATAGCTTTTAGACAAGAGTGAGTCTCTGTCCAGTGAATTATTTTAAGACTTCTAACATTGCTAGGGAACTTCTGTTCCCCCTTGATGGTTGATGTAAGCCACAGTCGTGATATTGTCCGACTGAAATATGATGTACCTCAGAGTTGCTAACTGAGGCCAAGTCTGAAGAGCATGGAATATCGCTCCCAGTTCCAGAATATTCATTAGAAGGAGGGTCTCCTCCTGAGTCCACTATCCCTGAGCCTTCAGGGAGTTCCAGACTGTATCCCAACCTAAAAGGCTGGCATCTGTTGTAACAATTGTCCCATCTGACCTGCGGAAGGTCATACCCTTGGACAGATGGACCCGAGATAGTCACCAGAGAAGAGAATCTCTGGTTTCTTGGTCCGGATTTAACAGGAGAACAAATCTGTGTAATCCCCGTTCCTCTGGCTGAGCATGCATAGTTGCAGTGGTCTGAAATGTAGGCGTGCAAACGGTACTATGTCCCTTGCCGCTACCATTAAGCCGATTACATTCATGTACTGAGCCACCAAAGGGCGCGGATGGAATGAAGAACACGGCAGAAATTTAGAAACTTTGACAACCTGGACTCCGTCAGGTAAATTTTAATTTCTACAAAATCTATCAGAATCCCTAGGAGGGAAACCCTTGATATTGGGGATAGAGAACTCTTTCCTTGTTCACTTTCCACCCATGCGATCTCAGAAATGCCAGTACTACGTCCGTATGAGACTTGGCAACTTGGATGTTTGACGCCTGTATCAGGATGTCGTCTAAATAAGGGGCCACTTCTATGCCCCGCGGCCTAAGGACCGCCAAAGTGACCCCAGAACCTCCATAAAGATTCTAGGGGCTGTAGTTAACCCAAAGGAAAGCGCTACAAACTGGTAATGCCTGTCTAGAAAGGCAAACCTGAAAAACCGATGGTGATCTTTATGCATCGTAATGTGAGGATAAGCATCCTTCAAATCCATTGTAGTCCTCTATTGACTCTCCTGGATCATAGTTAAGATGGTACGAATAGTTTCCATCTTAAATGATAGAATTCTAAAGAATTTGTTTAAGATCTTTTAGATCCAAAATAGGTCTGAAGGTTTCCTTTCCTTGGGAACCACAAACCGATTTGAGGAAAACTGTGTCCCTGTTCCTCTATTGGAACTGAATGGGTCACGTACACAATGCAAGAATGTCTCTTTCTTTATCTGGTTTGCAGATAAATGTGAAAGGCAAAAACTCCCCTTTTTTGGGGGGGAAAGTTTTGAAATCCAGAAGATATCTCTGGGGTATAATTTCCAATGCCCAGGGATCCTGGGCATCTCTTGCCCACGCCTGGGCGAAGAATGAAGTCTGCCCCCTATAGGATCCGTTACCAGATAGGGGTCCGTTCCTCATGCTGTTTTAGAGGCAGCAGCAGGCTCCTTGACCTGCTTATCTTTGTTCCAGGTCCGGTTGTCTCCAGACTGCCTTGGACTGAGCAAAAGTTCCCTCTTATTTTGCCTTAGAGGAAGTTGATGCCACACCTGCCTTGAATTTTCGAAAGGCACGAAAATTAGGCCTTTTTTGTCCCTTGATTTGGACCTGTCCTGAGGAAGGGCATGATCTTTTCCTCCAGTGATATAAGTAATAATCTCCTTCAAACTAGGCCTGAATAGGGTCTGCCCCTTGAAGGGAAGTTAAGTTGCTTATTTATTAAAGTCACGACAGCTGACCATGATATAAGCCATAGCGCTCTGCGCGCCAGTATAGTAAAAAACAGAATTCTTAGCCGTTAGTCTAGTCAAAGGAACAAAGGCATCAGAAAACAAAGGAATTGGCTAGCTTAAGTGCTCTAAGCTTGTCAAATATATTCATCCAATGGAGCCTGTAAAGCCTCATCAAGAGACTCAAACCAGAACGCCGCAGCAGCGACAGGAGCAATGCGTGCAAGGGGCTGCAGGATAAAACCTTGTTGAATAAACATTTTTTATCCATTGGATCTAAAAAAGCACAACAGTCCTCGCCAGAGGTAGTGGTACGCTTAGCTAGAGTAGAAACTCTTCTCTCCACCTTAGGAACTGTCTGCCATAAATCCCGTGTGGTGGCAACTATTAGAAAACATTCTTCTAAAAAATAGGAGGGGAAGAGAACGGCACACCTGGTCTATCCCATTCCTTATGAAAAATTTTAGTAAACCTCTTTAGGTATTGGAAAAACATAAGTACACACCGGCACTGCATATTATTTATCCAGTCTACACAATTTCTCTGGCACTGCGATTGTACACATTCATTCAGAGCAGCTAAAGCCTCCCTGAGCAACAAGTGGAGGTTCTCAAGCATAAATTTTAAATGTAGAAATATCAGAATCAGGTTAAATCATCTTCCCTGAGTCACAAATATCACCCACAGACTAAGCATATTGTGAGGTAGTATCAGACATGGTTCTTAAAGCGTCTGTATGCTCTGTATCTACCCCCAGAGCTGTTTTGCTTTCCTTTAATTTCAGGTAGTCTGACTAATACTGCTGCCAGTGTATTATACACAACCTTTGCCATGTCTTGTAAAATAAACGCTATGGGCGCCATTGATATACTTGGCGCCATTTGAGCGTGAGTCCCTGGAGCGGGAGTCAAAGGGTCTGACACGTGGGGAGAGTTAGTCGGCATAACTTCCCCCTCGACAGAATCCTCTGGTAAAATAAACGCTATGGGTGCCCTTGATGTACTTGGCGCCATTTGAGCGTGAGTCCCTAAAGCGGGAGTCAAAGGGTCTGACACGTGGGGAGAGTTAGTCGGCATAACTTCCCCCTCAACAGAATCCTCTGGTGATAATGTTTTTAAATACAAAAAATGATCTTTATTGTTTAACATGAAATCAGTACATCTGGTACACATTCTAAAATGGGGTTCCACCATGGCTTTAAACATAATAAACACAGAGCCTCCTCTATGTTAGACATGTTAGAACTAATAAAGAGACTAGTAAGCTTGGAAAACACTTTTATCAAGTTAACAAGCAAATATAACAAACGTTACTGTGCCTTTAAGAGAAACAAATTTTGTCAAAATTTGAAAAACAGTGAAAAAAGGCAGTAAATCAAACGAAATTTTTACAGTACATGTAATAAGTTAACAGAGCATTGCACCCACTTGCAAATGGATGATTAACCCCTTAATGCAAAAAACAGATAAAAAAAAAAAACGACATTTTTTTAAACAGACACAACAAAACTGCCACAGCTGAGCTGTGGATTACCTTCCCTATAACTGTTTCTATGCAAAATTTAAGCCCGCCATGTGGAAAAATTAGGCCCCAATAAGTTTTATCACCAAACATATGTTAAAAAACGATTAAACATGCCAGCAAACGTTATAAAACACATTCTTATAAGAGTATGTATGTCTATTAATAAGCCTGATCCAGTCGCTATCACTGCATTTAAGGCTTTACTTACATTACTTCGGTATCAGCAGTATTTTCTTAGTCAATTCCATTCCTTAGAAAAATATATTACTGCACATACCTTAGCATATATCTCTATCAATCAGCCTGGTACCAGTCGCTTTCACTGCATTTAAAGGCTGTACTTACATTACTTCGGTATCAGCAGTATTTTCTTAGTCAATTCCATTCCTTAGAAAAATATTTTACTGCACATACCTTATTTGCAGGAAAACCTGCACGCCATTCCCCCTCTGAAGTACCTTACTCCTCAGAATGTGTGAGAACAGCAACTGGATCTTAGTTACGTCTGCTAAGATCATAGAAAAAACGCAGGCAGATTCTTCTTCCAAATACTGCCTGAGATAAACAGCACACTCCGGTGCCATTTAAAAATAACAAACTTTTGATTGAAGAAATAAACTAAGTATAAAAAAACACAGACTCTCACGACCTCCTATCTATGTTTAGACTTGCAAGAGAATGACTGGGAATGGCAGTTAGGGGAGGAGCTATATAGCAGCTTTGCTGTGGGTGGACTCTTGCAACTTCCTGTTGGGAAGGAGAATATATCCCATAAGTAATGGATGATCCATGGACTGGATACACTTAACAAGAGAAATAACTTTTTCAGAAGACCCTCCAATTTTTTATCCATAGGATCTTTGAAAGCACAACTGTCCTCAATAGGAATAGTTGTACGCTTAGCCAGGGTAGATATAGCTCCCTCCACCTTAGGGACCGTTTGCCAAGAATCCCGAACAATGTCAGCTATGGGATACATTTTCTTAAAATTAGGGGAAGGAGAGAACGGGATACCCGGTCTTTCCCATTCCCGCGTAATAATTTCTGAGATTCTCTTAGGAACTGGAAAAACATCAGAGTAAGCAAGAACCTCTAAGAATTTGTCCATCTTACACAATTTCTCTGGTGGCACCACAATAGAGTCACAGTCATCCAGAGTCGCTAAAACCTCCTGAAGTAACAGGCGGAGGTGTTCAAGCTTAAATCGGAAGGACATGACTTCTGAGTCTGTCTGAGGTAACACACTTCCCGAGTCGGAAAGTTCCCCCTCAGACAGAAGTTCCCTACCCCCCAAATCAGATCCCTGAGAGGGTACATCGGAAATAGCCATCAAAGCATCAGAAGTCGCAGGAATCTGAGTGGCTTCTGTCCTGCTGCGCTTGCCCTGCAACACTGGCAACTTAGATAACACCTCTGTAAGGGTAGATGACATAACTGCAGCCATATCCTGCAGAGTAAATGAAGTGGACGCAGTTGAGGAACACAGCGTCGCTTGGGTGGGCGTTAAAGGTTGTGATGCTTGGGGAGAAAGTAGCGGCGTACCCCGATTCTCATCAGTCTGAGAAGCATCCTTAGACATATTTGCATTAAAGAAAATCCGTTCTTTACATTGTAAGGCCCTTTCAGTACATGAGGGACAAAAAGAGGGGGTTCCACATTGGCATCTAAACACATAGAACAGGTACTTTCCAGAAGTTCAGACATGTTAAACAGAATAGCAATAAAAGTCGTGCTTTACTTGATATATTCAACCTTGCAAGTCAAATCTTATAGTCAAATATTTGAAATAAAAATGCCTACTGCGCCTTTAAAAAATAAAAGCGCAACAATTTTTCTGCTTGCAGTATAATACTTTTTGCAGCGATAAACAAAGTGTCCTTATATGCACAAATTAACTAAACAAATACTGCTCTGTTTGTTCAGTTATACTATATACAATATTTTTATCACACTCCAGACATTGCACCTCGCCACAGCCCTGCTGCGGCACCTATCTGCCCCCAGACAACACTGATCTTTCGTGAGCAGCGCTCCCAAGTCTCTTTGCACCGCTATGTGCACAAACTGACTTAGGCCACACCGGAGCTCAGGAACCTGCTGCCGATCCGGATGGTTACTGCGCGGCTGAGCACGCGAAACTAGGCCCCGCCCACCATGGGCGTAACTCGAGACATACTGAGACCCGCATGGGAAGCAAAAAACATGTTGGATTTCTAATACACTAACAAAAAGCCATGTGCCCCTCTAAAAAACACACTCCCACAGCCAGTTATCAATAAACATAACGACAGCCTTAGGAATAAACCGCATCTCCCAGCGTCAGCCCACACACAGCATAAGTGAACACCCTGGTCACTGCACAAACACACTGATAGCAATAAAATAAAAGGGAATTCCAGGTATACCATATCCATTTTGCATACCGCTTACCCCTCCCCAGTACAGGGAATAATATCAGCCTGTTCTGATGTATCTAGTCTCCCCAGAATCAAATGACTGAACATACCTCAATGCTGATTGTAGCATGACACGGTTCTCCACACTGAAGATGTTTCTTTACACTACCTTCAACCGCTCTGTGGGAACCAGCAGGATTTTAGAGAATGTTTTGCTAAGATCATCAACGATCAGGGCAGAAACTAAATGTGTCCACTCCTCTTGGGAAGTGACTGATTGACGATTTCTCCCTGAGAAAAATAGTACTCACTGGCACCATTTTAAAATAAAAAAACTTCTTGATTGAAGAATCTAAACTAACACCTCACTTTACCTCTTCCTATCACTAACACAGGCAAAGAGAATGACTGGGGTGGGAGGGAAGGGAGGAGCTATATATACAGCTCTGCTGTGGTGTTCTTTGCCTCCTCCTGCTGACCAGGAGGCGTTATCCCATAAGGATGAAATCCGTGGACTCGTCATATCTTGTAAAAGAAATATAAATATGGACTAGAGTAGTAAAAACAAAAACGGCACCTGATACCCGCAATGGCTGGGGCACTCACCACCTCCTATGAACAGACCCCTGCAGACTAGAAAATTTCCTTCGCCACACGGTCGGGAATGCGGAAATGGAAAACGGAATGGAACCACGCCCAAACACAAGGTGAACCGTACAGTCCAAAAAAGCGCGCCCAACCAAGAAAGCTGCGTCACTTCCAAAGGCCTCAATGTTCCAAACCACGAGCCCATAAACAGCACATATAAGCAGGTTGAATCACATAACAAACATGATTATAAACCCCCCTGTTCAATAACCCCCCTCAGGAGATATTAAGCCTCGATTCCAAGATACTAACAGAGACTCACTGAGACCCTTATGTATAAGTTAGACCCGTAAGGTGGTAGCCTCTCGGGAAACAGTCAAATTACAGTACATTGATAAAGTAAAATGAAACGATCTTACCGGAAACTACGCCGTGGAACAGGAACACGGCCTTTCAAGTGTGACGGATAGTAGCATAGACTCCGCCATGGACTTGAGAGAGGAAAGCAGGCAGCGGAGCGAAGTTAGACAACGCCGATTGCTTGAGGAGCTGTTAATCTGAGTTGGGATGGTTTCGCAGAAAGACTCTCCCTGCATCTCCGGACTCTAACTTTCATCCAAGCCCTCACTGAGAGACTGACAGGACTACTTAAAACTCCTGTCCCATGCAGAAGAGTACTAACCCCCATAAAAGACAAAAAACAAAAATTAAAAATTCTGACACTTCTCTGCCAACCTCCTGGGACGAAAGGCAAAGAATGACTGGGGGATGAGGGGAGTGGGAGGAGTATTTATGCCTTTGGCTGGGTTGTCTTTGCCGCCTCCTGGTGGCCAGGTTCTTATTTCCCAAAAGTAATTAATGCAGCTGTGGACTCTTTCCATTTAAGAAAAGTGCTGTAAATTCCATGTATTATAAAAGGTAAGTGAAAGTTACATACACAAGATGTCAGTTGGAGCCGAGATTCTTGCCCCGATACTTGCATTTTGAGTGGAGAAACAAATTTGTGTAATTGATGTCCTGATGACCATGTAATTATAAAAAAAAAGCTAAAATAAAGTTCTAAAGTCTTTATTTTAGGTGGCAATGTGAAAAACATATGGTGATGTTGTAGAAGGATGTGAGAAAGATGTCTTATATAGTCACAGAGTTAGTGTTACTCGTGCATTACAGTGAAGCCAGGAGGTATGTAATCTTGATAATCGGTAGAATTTGAGAAGCATGTCTCTTTAAAATGTATATCTGCTTCATTGTTTATCGTTGTGGATAAGGTACTTTTACCTGCATTCATACTCACAGCTATTACTCTGTAACCCCAGGCAGTTAATGCCAAGACCTGATGAAAAAAGACATCTGCTGTGCCACTCACTGGAGGCAGGAATATAATGGGGCACCGCACACTGCGAGGACCTGCGTCATATAGAGACCAAACCTTAGTGTCATCATCGTCCACAATGATCTGAAGAACACAACAAAGAAGTCAAGACATACTCTAGCATCCGGAAGCACAAACATAACATAGAAAATATTTACAATTATTTATATAACGTGCAGGAGGAGCAAACTTAAAATATTGTTTGGCTGCACATCTTCCAAAAATACCCATAGCTAGCATAATAATGTAAACATGGAATATAGCTTTCTGCAAACTACAAGTCAACTTTGGTAACCACTTTTAGGGGCATGGTGATAAAGCAATAAAAAAAAATTCCTTTTTTCAAGAAGAGTGCACAATGTCATAAGTGAAGTCATTGATGAGGTCATGCAAAGCTCCCATGAGGGGAGCATTTAAGTAAGGAATTTTCTTGCTTTTAAACATTTTATAGAAAACAAACACTGGACTGGCTGTAACGCAAGTGTGTGTTTATACACATACATACATACATATATATATATATACTATATATATATATATATATATATATATATATATCACGGAAAGGGACAGCACCCTCAGGCCAGACCATGTACACATCCCATGACCCTGTAACATGCACAGCCCTGGGTGCACAATAGCACGAACAGGAAGCTGCACTGTCCACAGAGTCACAGGCAGTTAACCCCAGAAAGGTCTGGGTGCAAGTCCCAAAAGGGAAAATTACAAAACAAAACAAATAAATAAATATAACACACAGAGAAAGTCCAACACTCACTTACAAGCTCACAACTAAGGTAAAAAGTAAATATAGAAGAGTTAGTTTCTGCATGTGGCCAAATGGGACAAGCCCAGGTACCATGTCAAAACCTGGGTCCCTAAACAGCCACACAATGCAGGCTCACAATCCAGCAAACTGGGAAAAAATGAAGGGTGCACAGGCTTATGTAATCTCCCCAGACATATACAAAACACGGAAGGGGACAGCACTCTCAGGCCGGACCGGGTACACCATCCCATGACCCTGTAACATGCATAGCCCTGGGTGCACAATAGCACTCACAGGAAGCTTTACTTTTTACCTTAGTTGTGAGCGCTGGACTTTCTCTGTATGTATGTGTATATATATATATATATATATATATATATATATATATATATATATATATATATATATATATATATATATATATATGCCTCACTGAACAAGAAATCTCTCTATTACAAAGGGGCCTTAACTTTGCACCTAGTTGTAATTTTAACCTTTTCTCCACAGTGTTAGACGTAAACAGATTCGTCAGAAGCTTAACCTTGAAAAAACACTTTGCAAATGATGATGAAAGTGTAAATGAAGAAGTAAATGATCAGGCTGTTTGCGTTCAACAAACTCCTAATTTTAATTTCAATGACTATACCGCAATGGTAGATATGCAAGAACTCATTGAGGAGAATGACTCTACGCAAACAGCCAGATCTGGTCCTTCAGAGAAAGATATTAATCTGAAAAGGTTTAAAGAAAAAAGTGTATTTTACCCCATTCACAGTAGGGGTCAACATTTACAAGTATTTCAACAAACTCTTGAAACACAATTAATTGCATTAAACAACAAGAACAAAAAGAGAAATACATACAAAGACAGCAATTTGACATCTCAAGAGAGAAAAGCTATCCAGACACTCAAAGACGATCAGAGTATAGTTATTAGGGAATCAGATAAAGGTGGTAATACAGTAATCTTAAATAGGAAAGATTACCTAATTGAAGCTAATAGACAACTTACAAATAAAGATGTATACCAACCACTTCCATCTGACCCTACCAAGCTATACAGTAAGATTCTGTCAGAAATAATACACAAAGCTAGACTAGATGGAGTATTTTCTGATAAGGTCATGGAGTATTTACTGCCTAAAAATCCTTGTGTCCCCATATTTCATCAGCTTCCAAAGCTACACAAAGATTCTATACACCCCCCAGGCCGCCCAATAGTGGCAGGCATAGGTTCTTTAAATGAAAGGTTATCTGATTTGGTTGACACTTACTTACAACCTATAGTTGTTGATTTATATGGTTACTTGAAAGACACAACATCATTCATTGAAAAAAATCAAACATGTTACATGGTGTGACTCTTACAGATTTGTCACTCTAGACGTTACTTCACTGTATACCACTATTCCTCATACTTTAGGTTTGGAAGCACTTCATTTTTTTCTTACTCACCATACCTCGTATGACTTTTTCACTAATCAATTCATTCACACAGCTGTTGAATATCTTCTTACACATAATTTTTTTATGTTTGAGGATCATTACTATCTCCAGAGACGTGGCACCGCCATGGGGGCTAAATTTGCCCCTTCCTATGCTAACCTCTATATGGGGTTCTGGGAACGGTGCCACGTCTTTGGAGATACTAATCCCTTCCGAGATCATATTGTTTTTTTTGGCAGGTACATTGACGATTTGGTGTTGGTGTGGGATGGAGACCAGCAATCAGTTGCCAGGTTTCTTGACTATGTCAACAGCAACAAACTCAACTTATCCTTCACTATGACTGAAAATACTAACACTATAAACTTTTTGGATGTCACTTTAACATCCAACAATGATACACATTCTATTGATATAGAACTTTTTAGAAAAAGCACAGCAGGTAACACCATTCTGCACTCTTCTTCATGTCACCCTAAACACACCATTGAATCTATTCCTTATGGACAACTAATTAGGACAAAACGTAATTGCACAACAGAAACAAAATTTCAAATGCATGCCGAACAGACCAATCAACGACTGGAGGCCAGGGGTTACAAAACAGACCTTCTTATTAAAACAAAGAAAAAAGTAGATCTTATCAACAGAGATGAATTGGTATACAAAGACACACCAAAAAAACAAAGACAACATAACAAGCCCACTTTTATCACAAATTACAGCAGAGATTTTAACAAAATTTGTGATATTGTACGTGGTTGCTTACCCATCTTAGAAAGTGACACTAAATTAAAGAAAATTGTTAATGAAGGTTGCTTCTTTTCAGCCCGTAGAGCAAAAACTTTAGGTAACATTCTTGCTCCGTCAATGTTGCCTAGCAACAATAAACAGACATGGCTCACCCAAAGACTAGGATGTAACAAATGTAATGGTAAAATTTGTAAAACTTGCCTACACATAGAACAAGGAATAAAATTTAAATCAAGTACAACAGGCAAAGAATTTGACATACGTTACAGAATCACATGTAACACCACACATGTTATCTATCTCCTGACATGTCAGGGATGCAAAAAGCAATACGTGGGGCGCACGAAACGTGCCCTACGTGATAGAGTTTTGCAACATTTGAGGAATATAGGGAATTCTGACAGTACAACTCCCATAGCAAAGCACTTTAGACAGGAACACAATTCTAATGAATCCCTATTAACAGTACAAGGCATAGATCACATACCAAGACATAGGAGAGGGGGAGACAGGGAAAGGCGTTTGGACCAGAGAGAAGTGTTTTGGATCTTCAATTTACAGACAAAACACCCCTCTGGTCTAAATTCAATTATGGATGTAGATTTATTTTACTGACTTTACAAAATTTGTTAGAAAGTATACTTCACATAACAAATGTAAAATATAATATTCTAAATTTAATTTAAATATTGCTTGAAAACATCCTTTGAATTTAACAAAGTTATAGATATAAGGTAAAATGTACTGGTACTTCTTACTGCTATATGTTTAAGATTCTACAAAGAGTTAACATTGTACAGGTGCCTGCAATCATTTTAAGCACCTTATCTTTAAATAGCACTAGCAGGTGTGAACCCAAATCATGCCAGTGAACAAGGGCTGAAGCTTGGCCCGAAACATGTTTGGCGTTGGGTTCTGAACACCTTGTTGCAGGCCTGCGACTAGCCTACATGGTTTACATGTTTTTACATGCTTCTTTTTAAACATTTTTTGAAAATAAAATTTACTCTTGCTTTTAAGAAAAAAAGACTCTCCACAGTATTTCTCTTTTTTCTGGAGCTGCGGGATGATAAAATGTTTTTATATATATATATATATATATATATATATATATATATATATATATATATATACACATACACACACACACATATATATATATACACATACATACATATCCATGAAAGCATACTGAGCAAGACTCAGGAGTGTGCATGTATCCTGACAAATGTATGCATAACTGTTACAAACAATGCACTCTCCAAAGTTTTCCTCAGTATATTCCCAGGGAAAATAATTAAAATTAAATTAAAGTTTCAATAAAAGATAGAGAAATTTGCACATTTGATAAAAGTAAATTGGGAAGTTGTCTTTTTTTTTTTTTAAATTGTACACTCATGAACATTTCATTTTTACTTCCACAATTCTTATATACGGTTTTCTGCTATTCTGTGCCCTTACAAACAAATAGTTAATCTCCAGATTCTCTCTCAGTGCAGTGAACTTTGTACAGACACAGAAGCAGGGAGGTCCCAGCACTAGCCAGTGGGTACGGAGCATTAACCTCTATGTAAAGAAAGCAGGCATTCAACCTCCATTATATCCAGTGAGCTTTTCATGTGCTTTTAAATTGGTCTGATAGATCTGTAGTACGTGTTCATCTCAGGGCATAAGTAAAATGAGATCTGTAGTACGTGTTCATCTCAGGGCATAAGTAAAATGAGATCTGTAGTATGTGTTCATCTGAGGGCATAAGTAAAATGAGATCTGTAGTATGTGTTCATCTCAGGGCATAAGTAAAATGAGATCTGTAGTATGTGTTCATCTCAGGGCATAAGTAAAATGAGATCTGTAGTATGTGTTCATCTCAGGGCATAAGTAAAATGAGATCTGTAGTATGTGTTCATCTCAGGGCATAAGTAAAATGAGATCTGTAGTATGTGTTCATCTCAGGGCATAAGTAAAATGAGATCTGTAGTATGTGTTCATCTCAGGGCATAAGTAAAATGAGATCTGTAGTATGTGTTCATCTCAGGGCATAAGTAAAATGAGATCTGTAGTATGTGTTCATCTCAGGGCATAAGTAAAATGAGATCTGTAGTATGTGTTCATCTCAGGGCATAAGTAAAATGAGATCTGTAGTATGTGTTCATCTCAGGGCATAAGTAAAATGAGATCTGTAGTACGTGTTCATCTCAGGGCATAAGTAAAATGAGATCTGTAGTATGTGTTCATCTCAGGGCATAAGTAAAATGAGATCTGTAGTATGTGTTCATCTCAGGGCATAAGTAAAATGAGATCTGTAGTACGTGTTCATCTCAGGGCATAAGTAAAATGAGATCTGTAGTATGTGTTCATCTCAGGGCATAAGTAAAATGAGATCTGTAGTACGTGTTCATCTCAGGGCATAAGTAAAATGAGATCTGTAGTACGTGTTCATCTCAGGGCATATGTAAAAATGGTTAGACAAGATAAGGGAAATAACTACTCTAGCAGTAATAGATAGATAGATATAGATATAAAGATATATATATATATACACACACAAACAAACAGACCCTCACTAATAATAACCGGAATATTCCAAATACACAGCTCATGTTAATAGAAGGCCAGGAAAGCTTAAATTCACAAACAATGCTGAGTTATGCCACAATATGTGGAGGAAAGCCTATGCTTTAGTAATTCAGATTAGAAGAGCAGTACAGTGATTGGAAAGTTCACTGCACAGCCCCTTTCATTCCTAAATAATTTATAACCGCAAATGAAGTTTTATTGGTGTCATCCCCTACTGATTACTGTGACAACCGCTACATTGTTTCCATAAATAACTAAATAAAAAGATTTTTTTTCTTTATTTTGTTTGGATCAAGTAAACCTTACATCAAACATCAAGAATAAATGGTCTCCAAAGCCACAACTGCACATGTATGTGGGCTGCAAACTGCCAACAACACATTGGCCTAAGGCTCTCTGGCAACCAAGGGGTTCAGTAGCCATTAGAAAACACACAAGGACCGCGTGACAGAACAATGCAAACTTCCTTCAGAAATGCCAATCCCAAAAGGCTTAGAATGAGATAACAGCACTGAAGGTAAGTAATATATCAATATAACGGACAAATACAATTTAAAAAAATATTGTTCTGCAAAACTATACGTGGCTACTCACTGTGGAGCACTACACAATGTGTAATCACATCAGAAAAACAGCTTTAGAATAAATAAAATCATGATCATCTCTATTCAAGAGCCTTTCAGCAATGCTATCCTTTACAGCAGGGGTCAGCAACCTTGGGCCCCGAGATGTCCTGTAACTACATTTCCCATGATGCTGAGACACTCTTTAGGCTGCCTGAGCATCATGGGAAATGTACTTCCAAAATATCATGGGGGCCCAAGGTTGCTGACCCCTGCTCTACAGCAATGATGAGCAGGAGCTGAGCAAGCGTTTTGTGATATTTGTAAAATATCTAAATGTGTTAGGAGCCAGGCACAAAGTCTTAAAGGAACATTGTAGTGCATTTCAAAAATGTATATTTTATTTCATTTCCCTCTCCTGAAAAAAAATCAAATACTTTTTTCAGGCTTGTACCTCCAACAGAATTGTATGACAGTAATTGGTTAGCTTTTACTTAACTTTTTAATTCAGACCAAAAAATGTATTTACCATGATTAATAACTGTGTTCTAGATGTAGTATAGAAAATATTCCTTTAAGTTTTTAAGTGTCACAATCTCCTGATTTATCCAGAATTATAAAATAAAAATATCACTCTAGAATCCCCACACCAACAAGAGCAACATAATAAAAAACTACATACCTTTTTAAGAGGCACTGTGCTGCGGAACCAGTTATAATCTGGGGAGATTTTGATTGCTCCCATGGCGCTGAGAGGGAATGCAAAGTTGGTCTGTGGGAATGACAGAAGACATGTGATCAATCAGCCTGGGAGAGAACAGTTACAACCATACAAAGAATGCCTGTCTGTTCCATCCTGTGGGAGTCTCCCTCCTTATCTCTTTCACTGACCGCACCTTTACTCTCATATCTGGTCTGACAGACATCCTACAGGTCATTACTGTACTTGCTCCACTCCCTGCATCTCCTGTGACCAAACAGCAGCAGTGTAAAAGAGCCCTGACATAGTGTAAGGTAAGACCAGAAATATTGAGTAGCAGATAAAACTTGCTTTTCATTGGCAAACTTGCTGGTGACTTTTTCTGCTGCAGGATTAGTTCAGTTTATGATTTAAATCAATTCTTAGCACAGGAAGTGCAGAGAATAAACAACTAATGAAATTGTACTTGTCATAGCTCTATAGTATGTACCCTTTCTTAAAAGTGCGGATGCTATAAAACTCCCCTTGCATTGACAGTTAAAGTGATTGTAAACTTAAGTTATTCTCTCAACAATATTTGTAATAAAGTAAATTATGGGCACTTTCATTGTAGACGCTAAAATATAATAATTACCCTTTCATTTTGTTACACATTCCGCCGTTTCTCTGCCTGCAACGCATAGACTATTTCTGTGTAAAAGGACAATTCACTCTGTAGCCAATCGTAACGCACCCCCTTTGGCATCCAGCAAGTTAACGCCCATAGTTTTGACGCCAAAGGGGGCACGTTACGATTGACTAGAACGTAATTTGTCATTTTACACATAAATAGACTATGGGTTTGGGGGCGGAGGAACAACGGAATGTAAAACTAAATGAAAGGGTAATTATTAATATATTTTAGCATCTACAATGATTTTGATCTTTGAAAGTGCCCATCATTTACTTTTTTTTTTAATTACATACATTTTTGATAAAGTTTTACGTTTACAATCACTTTAAAAGGAATATGATACCATCATAAATAAAAAAGAACTTATAATAAAACAAAATTGACCATCATTATGTTTATAGCCTGTGTTATAACTTAGCTCATTTCCCCCTAAGAACATACTGAGGTAGCCTCAGAAGTGTGCACGTGCATTGAGTGCTATATAGTAGTAGCATTTTTCAAAAATGTTTGCAATAATGCATTGTTATACATATAGTACACATGCACACTCCTAAACCTACCTCGATATGCTCACAAATTTAAAATATAGTATTTTGTACCATTTTAAGCAACAAACATTTCTATAGTGTGACTGCTGAAAACTGAAGTTTAAGACATTGACAAGACAAAAAAAATAGCCGTCATCTCAGATAATCAAATTCGCAAAAACATGTTGCATTCATAAACAAATAAGATAGATTTTTCCATGAGGTTATTTGAAATATATATATATATTGATGCTGATGAAGGGGAACATCTCCCCGAAAACGTTCCAATAAAAACAGATTTTTGTTCACAAGAAAAGACCTGAGAGTGCATTTGTTTAAGACGATTATTTATTACATTTATGCACCCAGGCGGATGACGCTGGGAGGGTAACACTGTGGATTGGAATATATATATATATATATATATATATATATATATATATACACATACACAGGGAGTGCAGAATTATTAGGCAAGTTGTATTTTTGAGGATTAATTTTATTATTGAACAACCACCATGTTTCTCAATGAACCCAAAAAACTCATTAATATCAAAGCTGAATATTTTTGGAAGTAGTTTTTAGTTTGTTTTTAGTTTTAGCTATTTTAGGGGGATATCTGTGTGTGCAGGTGACTATTACTGTGCATAATTATTAGGCAACTTAACAAAAAACAAATATATACCCATTTCAATTATTTATTTTTACCAGTGAAACCAATATAACATCTCAACATTCACAAATATACATTTCTGACATTCAAAAACAAAACAAAAACAAATCAGTGACCAATATAGCCACCTTTCTTTGCAAGGACACTCAAAAGCCTGCCATCCATGGATTCTGTCAGTGTTTTGATCTGTTCACCATCAACATTGCGTGCAGCAGCAACCACAGCCTCCCAGACACTGTTCAGAGAGGTGTACTGTTTTCCCTCCTTGTAAATCTCACATTTGATGATGGACCACAGGTTCTCAATGGGGTTCAGATCAGGTGAACAAGGAGGCCATGTCATTAGATTTTCTTCTTTTATACCCTTTCTTGCCAGCCACGCTGTGGAGTACTTGGACGCGTGTGATGGAGCATTGTCCTGCATGAAAATCATGTTTTTCTTGAAGGATGCAGACTTCTTCCTGTACCACTGCTTGAAGAAGGTGTCTTCCAGAAACTGGCAGTAGGACTGGGAGTTGAGCTTGACTCCATCCTCAACCCGAAAAGGCCCCACAAGCTCATCTTTGATGATACCAGCCCAAACCAGTACTCCACCTCCACCTTGCTGGCGTCTGAGTCGGACTGGAGCTCTCTGCCCTTTACCAATCCAGCCACGGGCCCATCCATCTGGCCCATCAAGACTCACTCTCATTTCATCAGTCCATAAAACCTTAGAAAAATCAGTCTTGAGATATTTCTTGGCCCAGTCTTGACGTTTCAGCTTGTGTGTCTTGTTCAGTGGTGGTCGTCTTTCAGCCTTTCTTACCATGGCCATGTCTCTGAGTATTGAACACCTTGTGCTTTTGGGCACTCCAGTGATGTTGCAGCTCTGAAATATGGCCAAACTGGTGGCAAGTGGCATCTTGGCAGCTGCACGCTTGACTTTTCTCAGTTCATGGGCAGTTATTTTGCGCCTTGGTTTTTCCACACGCTTCTTGCGACCCTGTTGACTATTTTGAATGAAACGCTTGATTGTTCGATGATCACGCTTCAGAAGCTTTGCAATTTTAAGAGTGCTGCATCCCTCTGCAAGATATCTCACTATTTTTGACTTTTCTGAGCCTGTCAAGTCCTTCTTTTGACCCATTTTGTCAAAGGAAAGGAAGTTGCCTAATAATTATGCACACCTGATATAGGGTGTTGATGTCATTAGACCACACCCCTTCTCATTACAGAGATGCACATCACCTAATATGCTTAATTGGTAGTAGGCTTTCGAGCCTATACAGCTTGGAGTAAGACAACATGCATAAAGAGGATGATGTGGTCAAAATACACATTTGCCTAATAATTCTGCACTCCCTGTGTGTATATATATATATATATATATAAAAAATTCCCCTTTCATGATTCAGATAGAACATAACATTTTAAACAACTTTCCAATTTACTCATATTATCAGACTTTTTTTTTTAATCCTTTGTTGAAAAGCAGAGATGTAAGCTAAGGAGTGTGCATGTGTTGGCAGCACTATATGGCAGCAGTTTTGCAACAATGTTATACATTAGCAAGAGCACTAGATGGTGGCACTATTTCCTGTCATGTAGTGTTTCCAGGCATGTGCACACTACCTACCTAGGTATCTCTTCAACAAAGAATGAGAATGAAGCAAATATGATAATAGAAGTATAGTGGAAACTGACATTGTATTCTCTATTTGAATAATAGAAGAAAGATTTTGGGTTTCATGTCCCTTTAAATACTAACTGGCACCATCAAACAGAGAATGCTCTATACAGACAAAGTGTGCGACAGCAATCTATTAAAATGTTAAAGAAAGATTATAGCATATCAGCAGGATGTAAAATGCAGAAGTAAAACAGATGAGCAGCACGGGACCCTGCCCTGTAAATCAGGCAGTTTAACCAGTTACGGACGGAGGAAATTGTCCAAGTTCTGAACATAAACAAAACCTAATATTTGAGCTGTTTATTCAATCATAAATGACCTTTCACATTAAATGCACCCACACTTATTACAGATCTTTTTTAGAGGACAAAGAGGGCTTTCGTTTGACATCAAATATTTATATGTAGGTGTGAGAATTTAAGAAATTGTTTCCCCCCCAAACGCACACTCTTATTGTGAATATCATATTACTAACATTTATTTGTAAAGTGGCACAAAATTCCATAGCGCTGGATACAGATATGAGTATACAATGACAAGGGTTTGTGATAAGATACAAAAACATAGCAGGCTATACAGATCTAGTACAGGAGGAAGAGCTTACAGTCTACATGTTGAGAGTGCAAGATTCATTTTGGTTAGGATGAAAATCAGGGAAGAGATGGTAAGCCCCACACATACAGAAAACTATACAACCTGGTTATAGGTTTTACTGCAATTAAACAACATATTTGTATTTTACAATGTCCCACGATTACAGCTATACCCAAACATGTACAGGTTTTATGGGGTTTCAGGAAGTTACTGGGACAAATATGGGGCCCGTCTATTTCAGTCTTCATACATGGAAATTTGACACACTGAACAGCACTAAAAGAATTGTATTTTTTTGTTTTTTTAACTCCTACATAACACTAACTCCCTTAACCTACACACCAATTCTCACTTCCTGATCAGTGATCACAGCAATTACTGATCAGCACATAAAAGAGTTAATTTTTCCCCCACTAAAACTTTTTTTTTTTATTTGAGATGTATATAGCTGTCTGGGACACTGTAAGATTGATATCTATGCCTCTCTTGCCTCAGATGACACTGAGGTAAGCGAGATCTAGATGAAAATGATTGCCTGTCGCACTGTATGCGATCACTTGACTCCAGCGGTGCCGATTGGTTCCTGGGGTACTATCTGTGTTCCCAGGCAAGTCCCTGCATCGGATCCAAGCATTTATGTTTTACGGGGGGAACAGGGGGGGCAGCAGAAATTAGCATGAGGACGTTCCATACTGTCATAACGTTATTAAGGTACAGTGTTTTAAGGATGGCATGGAACGTCCTAACATCATTAAGAGGTTAATGTGAGGACAAGTGACTCCATTAATACACATGAAGCCCAAAACCAAGGCTACAATTAAAAACCTACAGGACGCGCAAGGAATCTGGGGAAATGTTAACCAGCAGGTACATATAGCATGATGAATTATTCATTATTAATCCATAGTTGCCAACTGTCACGTTTTTCCCGGAAAAGTCCTGTTTTTTGGTTTCCTGTCCCTGCATTTTAACTCTGTCTGCATTTACTAATATTGTGCAGGGTTTTGTTTGTTTTTGCCATGAAGTTTAACAGTGTATAGTGAGGTGTCAGGTAAGGGGAAGCAATGAAATACCAGGGAGGGTAGAAGTGAAGGCAGCTCTATAGTGTTGCAATGCTTAGCTGGGGCTTAAAGGGACACTGAACCCAATTTTTTTCTTTCGTAATTCAGATAGAGCATGCAATTTTAAGCAACTTTCTAATTTACTCCTATTATTAATTTTTCTTTGTTCTCTTGCTATCTTTATTTGAAAAAGGCATCTAAGCTAAGGAGCCAGACAATTTTTGGTTTAGTACCCTGGACAGCATTTGTTTATTGGTGGGTGAATTTATTCACTAATCAGCAAGAACAACCCAGGTTATTTACCAAAAATTGGCCGGCATTTAAACTTACATTCTTGCTTTTCAAGTAAAGATACCAAGAGAATAAAGAAAATTTGATAATAGGAGTAAATTAGAAAGTTGCTTAAAATTGCATGTTTGGGGTTTAGTGTCCCTTTAAGATTTCAGACTCTTCGTGTGTTGGGACTGGAATTCACAGAACATACACAAAAATACAGCTTTACTGGGGCATTTCTGGGTCTGCTAGCAATCACTGCAGCAGCATAGATAAAATAATGAATAGTTACCTCATAAAATGGCACCTACTTGTGAAACTTTCAATAGTAAAACATAATAATAAGTCTTCCACATATCTACATATATTGTTCTCAGCATCCCAAATACATCAGTTACCTGGTTAAACATGAGGTAATATCCATGTCTAATTCCAGGCTGTGTAACATCTATATAAACTAGGGTGATTTGTGGTGTCCTGTTATACAGATGCTGAATGGTTAATAATGTAACCCTTGTTTGCTTTTTTGGTACTTAGTGTAAAGGTATAATTTATATGTGTGCTTGAAAGTAAGGGAGGTGTGAGGAGCTTGATGATTTAACCTGGAGAGCTAAAGCAGTGCATAAAGAAAATGCTCTATATTAGCATAATGGGAGCGCTTTTAGTTTAATATAGTAACTTTGTGGGGTTTTCCTATACGCCTTGGATCGTACTAGCAATCTTAAAGGGACAGTCAACTTAAAGACTTGTATTGTTTTAATAGATAGATTATCCCTTTATTACTCATTCCACAGTTTTTCACAAAAAACATGGTTATATTAATATACTTTTGACCACTGTGATTACCTTTTTTCTAAGCATCTTCTGATGGCCCCCCGATCACATGACTAACTATTGACTTGCATTAAGCCAATTAGTGTGTTAGAATCCACAGGCGCCAGCTCAATGTTATCTATATGGCTCACGTGAACTAGCTTTCCCTGACGTGAAAAGCAAATACAAAAGCATGCGATCATGGGGCTGTCCTGTAGTGGCTTAGAGACAGGCAGAAATTTAGAGGTTTAAAGGTTATAAAGTATATTAATATAACAATGTTGGTTATGCAAAGCTGGGGAATGGGTAGTAAAGGCATCATCTATCTTTTTAAACAATAACAATTTTTGTGTTGACTGTCCCTTTAATTAATATTTGAGTTGGACAACCATCATGACTACCGGGTGGTTGTAATACTACCATATGAGACCTAGCTCAGCTGCTAACCAGTATCTTAACCCCTTAACTACCAGCGCCGTACCCTGTACGACGCTGGACGTTATGCCCTTACTAACCAGAAACGTACAGTCCTGGGCTTCTCTCTGCTGCGATCTCGCTCAAATTTGCAAGATTGTTATTTCTGCATGCCCCACGAGTGTTGCACTACAGAAATTAAGTTGCAGAGTTACCGAATCAGAGAAGGCCACTCTGTGTCCTAATCTGCATCGGACAGCGGTGGGACCAATCGGTGGGTGGGAGCGTAACGAAAGAGGCGGGTGGGCGGCCCATCGCTGGAGGAGGCGGGCGGGACCGCTACGCCACACCACAGAGGAAAAACAAAAACAAACTTCAGCTGCGTGATTGAGGGGGAAAGAGGGATATCATGTGGGATAATTTGAAGAAAAGTGATTGGGGCGGGGGAGGGGGGTTTGGGTATTGAGGGGGGCAGCTACACTACAAAAAAAAATGGGTATTATATATATATATATTTTTTTTTTAACCCTGGGCATAATACAAGTGTGGTGCGCAGCTGCATTTAGCGGCCTTCTAATAACCTAAAAACAATGCCAAAGCCATATATGTCTGCTATTTCTGAACAAATGGGATCCCAGAGAAGCATTTACAACCATTTGTGCCATGATTGCACAAGCTGTTTATAAATCATTTCAGTGAGAAACCTAAAGTTTGTAAAAAAAGTTAACAATTTTTTTTTATTTGATCGCAATTGGCAGTGAAATATACCAAAATGGGCCTAGATCAATACTTTGGGTTGTCTACTAAAAAAAAAAAAAAAAAATGGCTCTATTTCTGTTTAAATGTAATGATGGCAAAAATGCTAAAAATGCTCTGATCTTTTGGGGAAGTAAGGGGTTAATATATCTATTGGTAACCATAGTAGCGGTTTACTGATCATATTTAGAAGAACACTAGTTAAATACAGGCAGCAAGCACTGTCACCTAAACTATTTAACAGGGAGGAATTGCTATTTTTTTAGCGTTTTGCAATTGATTGTCCGTGTATTAGCAAGTTAATAGGAGCTGCACTTAATATTAATAATTAATTTTCATCATCTGAGCCATACATTTATAATGGCTAGTATTTAATCAAAAGCGCCCACTAATACTTTTAGTATTTAATCAGTACCATAGTGTGCTCTTTTTAGAACGATAGTGATACCAGGGTGTTTTATTAATTATATTATCCTGGCCCCCCTGGTAAAATTTACCAGTGGGACCCCCCTCTCCAGAGGGACGAGGACAGAACTATCCACTCCACTCATTTACCATAAAAGCTTCCAGTGGGACACCACTCCTTCTTCCGCCTAGTTCTGTCCATCCTGCTAGGTGGACAGGGCTAAGAGTCCTTCTCTGTGCTTTCCTTCTGGGCTACGAAATATTCCCTTCCTTGGATGGCTTACCTTGGCCACATACTAGAGCTGGTGATCTTCCCAGCTGTCCAACACCATTTTTTCTGTGACCACAGTCACTGTTGTGGCGATAGGTGGTGGAAAATTGTTCCCTACGGTTTCCTTGTGGGGGCCGCCATGTTACTGTGACGTCATTGAGAAGGGATGTCGCAGAGCCACGTCTGAGAGCTGTCATTTTCGCACCTGTGTGCAAATCCATTTAAGCCTTGGTGAGGTCTTTATCTTGCAGCATTCCTGTTTCTCTCCCCATGAAGATTTCTGCACTAAAGGGATAGTTTTTAATAAGCATCTAGGGCTCAATAGTATATATATATATATATATGTGTGTGTGTGTGTATGTGTTTGTGTGCGTTATGTATATCCAGCATTATCATAGATTGTGAGAGTGATCAACCTCAGTTTCAGCCTTAACCCATTACAGCCCAGGAGGAATCAGGGGCAACTATAAAAAAGGTATGATTTTTTTAACCTATTTAATATTACATACTATTTATTTATGGCTGGTTCTGCCTCTTTCTTAGCAATACAGCCCAACCTATACCCACCTGTTTCCTTTGTGTTTACCCTTGCTGGTAAGACAAGAAACTTTGTAAATTGTGTATTGGATAGATTTATGGTGGAAGCTTTTCTGATTCAACTGAGGGCTCTATGGATAATTTGCAAAATCTTGTCTGCTTCTAATGGTGAAGATTTTGAATCTGACATACCTATGGTTTTGGCTACAAATATTTCAGAGTTTATTAAAGGGATTAAGAGTTCCCTGGGCATTGAAGATGGACTGTTGCAAGAATCATCTGATTTGTTTAGTTCAAATTTTGCACTAGACCAACATTCTCCTGTTTCTGATGCTTTAAAGTATGTATATGTATTATATATATATATATATATATATATATATATATATATATATATATATATATATATATATATATATATATATATATATATATATATATATATATATATATATCAGTGTGTATTTTTGCCAAGAACTATCACACAATTTTTTGCATTCTTTAAATATGTCAAGAAAGCCATCAATCTACTGTAGGACAGGAGATCCCAGACATTTGCACAATAGCTTTGATCCACATTTATTCGGCTTAAAGGGACAGTCTACTCAAGAATGGTTATTGTTGAAAAAACATAATTTATGCTTACCTGATAAATTTATTTCTCTTGTAGTGTGTTCAGTCCACGGGTCATCCATTACTTATGGGATATATTCTCCTTCCCAACAGGAAGTTGCAAGAGGATCACCCAAGCAGAGCTGCTATATAGCTCCTCCCCTCACATGTCATATCCAGTCATTCGACCGAAACAAGACGAGAAAGGAGAAACTATAGGGTGCAGTGGTGACTGGAGCTTTAATTAAAATTTAGAACTGCCTCAAAAAAAAAAAAAAAAACAGGGCGGGCCGTGGACTGAACACACTACAAGAGAAATAAATTTATCAGGTAAGCATAAATTATGTTTTCTCTTGTTAAGTGTGTTCAGTCCACGGGTCATCCATTACTTATGGGATACCAATACCAAAGCTAAAGTACACGGATGATGGGAGGGACAAGGCAGGAACTTTAAACAGAAGGAACCACTGCCTGTAGAACCTTTATCCCAAAAACAGCCTCCGAAGAAGCAAAAGTGTCAAATTTTGAAAAGGTATGAAGCGAAGACCAAGTTGCAGCCTTGCAAATCTGTTCAACAGAGGCCTCATTCTTGAAGGCCCAGGTGGAAGCCACAGCTCTAGTGGAATGAGCTGTAATTCTTTCAGGGGGCTGCTGTCCAGCAGTCTCATAGGCTAAACGTATTATGCTACGAAGCCAAAAAGAGAGAGAGGTGGCCGAAGCCTTTTGACCTCTCCTCTGTCCAGAATAAACGACAAACAGAGAAGAAGTTTGCCGAAAATCCCTAGTTGCCTGTAAGTAGAACTTCAGGGCACGGACTACGTCCAGATTATGCAAAAGACGTTCCTTCTTTGAAGAAGGGTTAGGACATAATGATGGAACAACAATCTCCTGATTGATATTCCTATTAGAAACAACCTTAGGTAAAAACCCAGGTTTAGTACGCAAAACCACCTTGTCTGAATGAAAAATCAGATAAGGAGAATCACAATGTAAGGCAGATAACTCAGAGACTCTCAGAGCCGAGGAAATAGCCATCAAAAACAGAACTTTCCAAGATAAAAGCTTAATATCAATGGAATGAAGGGGTTCAAACGGAACACCCTGAAGAACTTTAAGAACCAAGTTTAAGCTCCACGGGGGAGCAACAGTTTTAAACACAGGCTTAATCCTAGCCAAAGCCTGACAAAAAGCCTGGACGTCTGGGTTCTCTGCCAGACGTTTGTGAAAAAGAATAGACAGAGCAGAAATCTGTCCCTTTAACGAACTAGCGGATAAACCCTTTTCTAAACCCTCTTGTAGAAAAGACAATATCCTAGGAATCCTAACCTTACTCCATGAGTAACTCTTGGATTCACACCAATGTAAATATTTACGCCATATCTTATGGTAAATTTTTCTGGTAACCGGTTTCCGAGCCTGTATCAATGTATCAATAACCGACTCCGAGAAACCACGCTTTGATAGAATCAAGCGTTCAATCTCCATGCAGTCAGCCTCAGAGAAATTAGGCTTGGATGGTTGAAAGGACCCTGAAGTAGAAGGTCCTGCCTCAGAGGCAGAGACCAAGGTGGACAGGACGACATGTCCACCAGGTCTGCATACCAGGTCCTGCGTAGCCACGCAGGCGCTATCAGAATCACTGATGCTCTCTCCTGTTTGATCCTGGCAATCAGACGAGGCAGCAACGGAAATGGTGGAAACACATAAGCCATGTTGAAAACCCAAGGGGCTGCTAGTGCATCTACCAGCACCGCTCCCGGGTCCCTGGACCTGGATCCGTAACAAGGAAGCTTGGCGTTCTGACGAGAAGCCATGAGATCCAGTTCCGGTTCGCCCCAACGAAGAATCAGTTGAGCAAATACCTCCGGGTGAAGTTCCCACTCCCCCGGGTGAAAGGTCTGGCGGCTTAGAAAGTCCGCCTCCCAGTTCTCCACGCCTGGGATGTAGATCGCTGACAGATGGCAAGAGTGAGACTCTGCCCAGCGAATTATCTTTGAGACTTCTAACATCGCTAGGGAACTCCTGGTTCCCCCTTGATGATTGATGTAAGCCACAGTCGTGATGTTGTCCGACTGAAATCTGATGAACCTCAGTGTTGCTAACTGAGGCCAAGCTAGAAGAGCATTGAATATTGCTCTTAATTCCAGAATGTTTATTGGAAGGAGTTTCTCCTCCTGAGTCCATGATCCCTGAGCCTTCAGGGAATTCCAGACTGTGCCCCAGCCTAGAAGGCTGGCATCTGTTGTTACAATCGTCCAATCTGGTCTGCGAAAAGTCATTCCCTTGGACAGATGAATCCGAGACAACCACCAGAGAAGAGAATCTCTGGCCTCCTGGTCCAGATTTAGTAAAGGGGACAGATCTGAGTAATCCCCATTCCACTGACTCAGCATGCATAATTGCAGCGGTCTGAGATGCAGGCGCGCAAATGGCACTATGTCCATTGCCGCGACCATTAAGCCGATTACTTCCATGCACTGAGCTACTGATGGGCTTGGAATGGAATGAAGGACACGGCAAGCATTTAGGATTTTTGATAACCTGGACTCCGTCAGGTAAATCTTCATCTCTACAGAATCTATAAGAGTCCCTAGAAAAGGAACCCTTGTGAGTGGTAACAGAGAACTCTTTTCCATGTTCACTTTCCACCCATGCGACCTCAGAAATGCTAGAACTATCTCTGTATGAGACTTTGCATTTTGAAAACTTGACGCTTGTATCAGAATGTCGTCTAGGTACGGAGCCACCGCTATGCCTCGCGGTCTTAGAACCGCCAGAAGCGAGCCCAGAACCTTTGTGAAAATTCTCGGGGCCGTAGCTAACCCGAAGGGAAGAGCTACAAACTGGTAATGCCTGTCTAGAAAGGCAAATCTTAGGTACCGATAATGATCTTTGTGAATCGGTATGTGAAGGTAGGCATCCTTTAAGTCCACTGTGGTCATGTACTGACCCTCTTGGATCATGGGTAGGATGGTTCGAATAGTTTCCATTTTGAATGATGGAACTTTTAGAAATTTGTTTAAGATTTTTAGGTCCAAGATTGGTCTGAAGGTTCCCTCTTTCTTGGGAACCACAAACAGATTGGAGTAAAATCCCTGCCCTTGTTCCGTCCGCGGAACTGGGTGGATCACCCCCATTACTAGGAGGTCTTGTACACAGTGAAGAAAAGCCTCTTTCTTTATTTGGTTTGCTGATAACCTTGAAAGGTGAAATCTCCCTTGTGGAGGAGAAGCTTTGAAGTCCAGAAGGTATCCCTGAGATATAATCTCCAACACCCAGGGATCCTGCACATCTCTTGCCCAAGCCTGGGCGAAGAGAGAAAGTCTGCCCCCCACTAGATCCGTTTCCGGATTGGGGGCCCTCTCTTCATGCTGTCTTAGGGGCAGAAGTAGGCTTTCTGGCCTGCTTGCCCTTGTTCCAAGACTGGTTGCTTTTCCAACCCTGTCTGTAACGAGCAGCAGTTCCTTCCTGTTTTGGAGCGGAGGAAGTTGATGCTGCTCCTGCCTTGAAATTACGAAAGGCACGAAAACTAGACTGTTTGGCCCTTGATTTGGCCCTGTCCTGAGGAAGGGTGTGACCCTTACCTCCAGTAATGTCAGCAATAATCTCCTACAAGCCGGGCCCGAATAAGGTTTGCCCTTTGAAAGGAATATTAAGCAATTTAGATTTAGAAGTTACATCTGCTGACCAGGATTTAAGCCATAGCGCTCTGTGCGCCTGGATGGCGAATCCGGAGTTCTTAGCCGTTAGTTTGGTTAAATGCACAACGGCATCCGAAACAAATGCATTAGCTAGCTTAAGGGCTTTAAGCTTGTTCAAAGTCTCATCCAATGGTGCTGTGCGAATAGTCTCTTCCAGAGACTCAAACCAGAATGCCGCTGCAGCAGTGACGGGCGCAATGCATGCAAGGGGCTGTAATATAAAACCTTGTTGAACAAACATTTTCTTAAGGTAACCTTCTAATTTTTTATCCATTGGATCTGAGAAAGCACAACTATCCTCCACTGGAATAGTGGTACGCTTGGCTAAAGTAGAAACTGCTCCCTCCACCTTAGGGACCGTCTGCCATAAGTCTTGTGTGGTGGCGTCTATTGGGAACATTTTTCTAAATATCGGAGGGGGGGAAAAAGGCACACCGGGTTTATCCCACTCCTTGTTAATAATCTCTGTAAGTCTTTTAGGTATAGGAAAAACGTCAGTACACACCGGTACCGCATAGTATTTATCCAGCCTACATAATTTCTCCGGGATTGCAACCGTGTCGCAATCATTCAGAGCCGCTAATACCTCCCCTAGTAATACACGGAGGTTCTCAAGCTTAAATTTAAAATTTGATATTTCTGAATCCGGTCTCCCTGGATCAAATCCGTCACCCACAGAATGAAGCTCTCCGTCCTCATGTTCTGCAAATTGTGACGCAGTGTCAGACATGGCCCTCATATCATCAGCGCGCTCTGTCCTTAACCCAGAGCTATCGCGCTTGCCTCTTAACTCAGGCAAATTAGATAATACTTCTTTCATAACATTAGCCATATCTTGTAAAGTGATTTGTAAGTGCCTTGATGTGCTTGGCGCCACAATCTCACGCACCTCCTAAGCGGGAGGCGAAGGTACTGACACGTGAGGAGAGTTAGGCGGCATAACTTCCCCCTCGTTGTCTGGTGATAATTTCTTTACCGGTAAAGACAGACTTTTATTTAAAGTAACATCAATACAATTGGTACACATATTTCTATTGGGCTCCACATTGGCCTTTAAAAATAATGAGCAAGCAGATTCATCTGTGTCAGACATGTTTTAACAGACTAGCAATGAAGCTATCAAGCTTGGAAATTTCTTTCAATAAGTTTACAAGCAATATAAAAAACGCTGCAGCGCTTTTAAAAACACAAAAAAACTGTCACAGTTGAAATAACAATGAACTAATACAGTTATAGCAACCAATTTTAAACAGTAAATGTATGAAATTAGCAGAGGATTGCACCCATTAGCAAAAGGATGATTAACCCCTCAATACCCAAAACGGATAATCAATTTAAGATTTAACGCTTTTCTCACAGTCAAACACACTGTCACAGGTCTGCTGTGACTGATTACCTCCCTCAAAAATGAATTTTGAAGACCCCTGAGCTCTCTGGAGACGTCCTGGATCAAAGAGGAAGAAGCAGGAAGACTGTGCTAGAATTTTAACTGCGCAACAAGGCGCTAAAAAAGGTCCCTCCCACTCATATCACAACAGTGGGAGACCTGATATAACGGTTTCTATGCAGAAATATACGTTAGCCATGTGGAAAAAAATCATGCCCAAAAAGATTTATCACCAAAGTACCTCACAAAACGAATAACATGCCAGTAAACGTTTTTTAAAAAAAAAAAAAAAACTTTCCAGTGTTATGCAAAGTTATCACTAAGCCTGCTACCAGTCGCTTCTACTGCAGTTAAGGCTCATACATTTATTTCAGTACTAACAGTATTTAAAGTCAAATTCTAGTCCCTAGAAAATAACTCAACTGCGCATACATTTATCAGCCTGATACCAGTCGCTACTACTGCATTAAAGGCTGTACTTACGTCATATGGGTAACAGCAGTGTTTTCTTAGTCAATTCCATTCCTAGAAAATATTTTACTGCACATACCTCATTTGCGGGGGACCCCGCATGCTATTCCCTTCTCTGAAGTTACCCCACAGAATGTGCGAGAACAGCCAGTGGATCTTAGTTACGTCTGCTAAGATCATAGAAAAACGCAGGCAGATTCTTCTTCTAAATACTGCCTGAGAGAATAAACAGCACACTCCGGTGCTATTTTAAAATAATAAACTTTTGATTGAAGAATATTAAGTAAAAAAACTCCTATCTCCTCTCACAACCTCCTTTGTTGAGACTTGCAAGAGAATGACTGGATATGACATGTGAGGGGAGGAGCTATATAGCAGCTCTGCTTGGGTGATCCTCTTGCAACTTCCTGTTGGGAAGGAGAATATATCCCATAAGTAATGGATGACCCGTGGACTGAACACACTTAACAAGAGAAATATATATATACACATACACACACAAATATTTTTTGCAAGATCTGTAAAGCAGCTTGAGATATCCATTTGTTTCCATTTTTATGATGCTGGATCTTTTAAAGATGTAATGGATAAAAGAATGGAGCACAATTTGAAAGGCATTTATCTCTATCAGGGAGTCTTATTTCATTATAAGCAGAGCTATCTATCTGCAGGTTGTATACTATTGTGTGATATTATAGGCAGGTCTATCTAACTGCAAGCTCTATACAGGCAGTCCCCAGGTTACGAACAACATAGGTTCTGTAGGTTTGTTCTTAAGTTAGTTGAAACATTTTTTTAGTTTTGAATGGCATAGGGAAAAGTTTGTTTTGCTATCTGTGCCCCTGTTCAGAAAATTTCACATCACTTTCTGTCCTTGTGACAATTGGATTTTATTATTTTGGGTTATCCTAGAAAGAAGGATTGGCGATAAAGCTCTATTTCCTCCGTTTGTAAGTACGAGTTGTACTCAAGTCAGAAGTCTGTAACCCGGGGTCTGCCTGTACTATTCATTGTGTTATAATATAAAGTTTTAAACACAATTACAAACATGTAAAATGTATTTTTTTGGTGGAAACATTGTTTTCTTTTTTTCAAGGTTTTTTGTTTAAAGTATGATAGTATTTATTCTTACCTTTTTGTTTCTCTGTTTTAATGCTGCAGGTTTTTTCCTTGGCCTAGTTTTTCACCCATGCCTATTTTTAATCACCTACCTTTAATTATCTAGGGAGCATTTAGGAGACACCCCCTGATTGATATTCTCCTGTTTGTACTTGATTAAAAAAAAAAAAAAAAAAAGTGATTTCAGAGTATGAAGCCTTTTTACTTTTTAAAAGGGAAGTTCAAAAAGGTTTTTCACCACTAGAGGGCATTAGTTCATGTGTTTCATATAGATAACATTGAGCTTATGCATGTGAATTTACAGAGGAGTGAGCACAGATTGGCTAAAATACAAGTCTGTCAAAAGAACTGAAATAAGGGGGCAGCCTGCACAGGCTTAGATACAAGGTAATTACAGAGGTAAAAAGTATATTAACATAACTGTGTTGGTTATGCAAAACTGGGGAATGGGTAATAAAGGGATTATCTATCTTTTAAAACAACACAAATTCTGGTGTTGACTGTCCCTTTAAGTTTGTTAATTTACATTTATTGGTTAGAATTAGCGTTGCACCAATACCGATACTAGTATCGGTGCCAATACCAAGTATTTGCATGAGTACTTGTACTCATGCAAATGCACCGATACTTAAACCCGATACCTGCACTTCCTTCTCATACGCTATCTTGTGGAGTTTTTTCAAACTGCATGTTCCCATTTCATTTTAAGCTGTAGTGGAGACTCAACTAAAAATGGTTCACTTCTGTTCTTCCAATACAAATTGCTGTTGTATTGTATTATTGTAAGAGAGATCACTGTACCTTGTTCAGACAAACCCCTGAAGTACTGGGTAGTTAATAAACAGATTTCCAGCTCTGGCTAAAATGGCCCAAAATTATCTTTCTTCCCCATGCAGTAGTGCTGAAAGTGAGACTGTTCAGCTTAGCATTAAACGAAATTACTGATAGCAGAAACTGACGAATAGCTGAACATACAGAGATGCTTCTGTTCCTTAAAAATAACTTGCTACTAACTTTTCAAAAATTATTATAATTGCTAGATTGCCTGTTATCTGTTATACTGCTAGTTCTTCTCTTGCACAATTATGCTCAAAACGTGTACTCTGAGGAACATCCTTAGCTTATATAATTGCAGGAAGAGTGTTCAAAGGAAAAATTAGGTTAAATCCTATGAACACACATCTTACAATAATAGGACTAGACTTAGATTACATTTGATATGTAAGCTTTACCAATGCTCTGTTCACATTTCCAACGGAATAGACTTTAATGGAGTTGCACATGCAATGAGCATTGGTAAAGCTTACCAGTCGAATGTAATCTAGCCCGTAGTGGTGTTCCCCATGTTTAAACAGTGCACTGGTATATTTTTTGCTGAATTGCACTTTTGATTGGTTGTGATATTACATTTGTTATTTATTGTTGTTATTATGAATATATTTTAATGCAATATTTTTATTTATAAACGTGTTCTGTGAAATTTCTTCAAGTTTTTACAACTTTGTGACAACAAGCAAATAAAACAGTTTTATTATTTCATATCTTTTGAGTTACAGTTCTTCATAATTATAAAGAAGCTATCTTAAATCATTAGTCTGTATTTCGCTTGGTACACTGTCACATGACATTAAAAAAAGTATTGGTAATTGGTATCGGCGAGTATTTTGAAAAAAGTATCAGTACTTGTACTCGGTCTTAAAAAAAAATGGTATCGGTGCAACCCTAGTTAGAATATATAATTTGCATTTATCTCTTTTTTTTGTTTGTTTTGAGTTTTTAAGAGTCAGACTTTGTTTTATACAAAAAGTACCTGCTTTCAGCAGGAAGTCAGATTTATATTCTACCCTGGCTGGTCTTTAAATGATCAGCCTCCTGATGTATTTTCTATTTCTTTTTACATACTAATTTTTCTAAAGTTAACAATATTTTTACCTTCTCTTGCAGATTTTCAGAAAACAAAACACTTTTTCTAACAAACTATATACTAGTCTTTTTTTTAAGTAAGGAAGGCTCCACTATTTTGAATCTGATTATGCCTTAGAAATTAACTTAATCCTTGCCTTTTTGAAAAACATAAATGGTTATGCTTGACATAAATATAGTTTAAGTGTTTGCAACACCACTGGGGAAAAAAACTTATTTTCTTTTTTTATGTATTTTGATTAATTGAAAAAAATAAAATAAAAACTATTATTTTTTTTTTACAGGCAAGAAAAATCAGAATTTAGATTACTTCATGAGTAAATTTTAAAGATAGCAGCCTGGTCTGATCCAGAGTACACAAATTTTCTGTAATCATATAATGTTTGGTACAGGGACTTCTTTTCTAGTCATATTATTTTCAGACCTGTCACTTACTATAGCTGGGTTCATGTTTCAATTGCAACATTAAACCCACCTGTATAGGGCAAGGGTCTATTTTTCTCTTAATTTTCCAGATTAAGATTTTCTGTCCCAAACTAGAGGCAAGAGCATGGATGGTTTTCCTTTTCAGCTCTTCATGTTTTTTAAATCCTATTTATTTGCTCACTTGCCTCTGCTTGCAAGCAACTTTCTAACTTGGAGAAATGTTTTAATTAGATTTTTCATTTTTTGCTCTGATATATTTCCACTCCCTAAGAATCTTTGAAATTAAACGGTAAATTTCAGTTCATAATAAGTTTTTGAATAGCTGGGGGTTAAATTTTCCAGTATTTTGATCTGTTATTTCTAGAAACTGCTGGCTTTTCTTTCAATGCATTCTCCCTTTTCAGTTGTATAAAGGAAGCCCTACTTTTGTGAATTCAGAATTTATAATCTGTCAGAAGTCTATTCTGTTAGAGCCAAATTGGTTCATTTTGTTTATGACATAAGAAGAAGTCAGTTAGTCCTGAAGGAGAACTTTATTATATATTTTTGCGGGATTAATGCAAGTTTCTGATAGCCATTCATACTTCAGGTTTTTATGTATTTCAGCACAGACTTTCTTTGCAGGGATTATGTCTTTCCAACAGATTACTAAATCTATAATTTAGTTTTTGTAAGGATTGTGGACAAATGCAATCTTCCATATATGAATCTATGACTTCTAGTCTCTTGTCAATTTCACAATATATCTATTTTTTCCAGATATCAAGCCCTAGGATTGGATACTCTGTTTTGGGAATTCACTCTGATATGTGTTCTCTTTGTTTCCTGATACCTTATCTACTAGCAAATTTTTAAGGAAAATATAACATTATTTGTAAACTTTCTCTTTTGTCATGCATACTTTAGTTCCCTCTGGGACACTGATTTTGGGGCCTATTCTATGGCTTACCTAAGTGGCCCACCTTTTTGGGGCACTGGTGAAAAATCAGCCAATTACTTTTACATGGCTGTTTTGCCTGTTTCTATTCTGTTTGGGAGGCCTGGAGGTGAATTTGGGGACTGGTGCCTAGTGCTAAGGTCGACAAACTCTCATTGATATTTTCATATTTAGCGTTTTAGATTTAAGGCTTGGCTGCTGAAAGTGTCTGTTAACTGCAGTTTAATTTTTTTTGGCTTAATGCTTTGTTTACACTCTGTAAACCTACAACTTGTTGTATGGTTTCGATTCTTGATCCGTTTCTCCTTTTGGATGGTCCAATATAATGCTTCATAGCAAATATTCTGCTGTCTGTTGGCATTCTGCAAATATGATTATATCTCAGTTAATTAAAAAGTTTTGGTCTTTTTGTAAGATGCATGTGCTCCAACATCTGAGGCTTTAGATCTCTTGGTTATGCAATCTTTTCAAGTCTTGGTCCATACCCAATTTACTTAGAGTTTTACAGTTTCAATCTGGGTTCTTACTTCTGGATTCTTCTTCGTTTTATTTCTATCTGGTATCTCATTGAAATAATTTTTCCAGAAACTATTTATTTCAACAGAAGTTATGTTTATAATTTTAGTTACTTTATGTGATACTGTCATACCTTATTTTATCATGATGGAATAATCTTGAGAACGGTTACCAATGTTGTCTCTGACTTTTATTGAAGTCAAGACATTATTTTTTCCTTCATTTAGTCCTGATAAGGAGGGGTATTGAATTAACTAATTTGTGACCTCTTGGTTGCAAGTTTTCTGCTAGAAGACTCAATTCCTTTCGTAGCTGTTTTTCTCTTTGTTTTGTTACAAGGTACTCATTTTGGGTAGACATTCACAAGGTCAACATCTTTATTTGGTTTGTTCAAGTTATTTTGTGTTCAAACAAGTAATATAATTAAGTTCCAGAGGGCTTATCATATTCTCGTCAGGTCACGCTTCTTCTGTACATACCATCTTTGGTTTGGTTGTACAGATGTTCTCTATGGCTTACGGAAAAAAGGGAACTTTGTTTCTATTTTTAAAACTTGTTGTTTGCCTATCAGCTTCTGCTAGGTTTGGTTGGAAGATTTTGTCTTCAGTTTCATCTTTATGGATTTTATATATCAATGTTTTTATTTTTATCCCATCCTTTCTTTTATTGCTACTTTGTATTCTCTCACTGGTAAGTATTACTAAGGGGCAAAGATAATTGGAAATTAACAACTAAAATATAAGCAATTTCTATATCTTGGCCCATACCCTGGGTAATACTTACCAGGCTCCCTCTCTTTGCTTGGTTCACCTGTTTTGGCTGGACCTGTCTAGGAGGAAGAAGGGGTGGTGTCCCACTGGAAGCTTTTATGGTAAATGAGTGGAGTAGACAGTTCTGTCCACACCCCTCTGGAGAGAGGGTCTCACTTGTATTACACAGGGTATTGGCCAAGATATAGAAATTGCTTATAATTTTGTGTGCGCTTCAGCACATAGAATACATGGACAACTTAACTTACTTGATATAAGCACTTGTATAATAACGTGCTCAGCTTGATCGCCTGTTTAACCATACACCCTTCTTTAGTGCTAGGTCTGTTATTCAACAGCATCAAGCTTAAGGCCGAATACTAGCTCTAATTATAGAGATACACTACCTGCATTATATTTCAACTCGTATATATGTTAATGATAATACAAAAACTTCACGTGTTTAAGCACAACACTCCATACCTATTATTGATCCCTATTTAATTCCTACTTTACAGTATTAGCAGGATTGTAATAAGAATAATACTATTACTTCACTAGATTGGAGTTTTATTAGTGTTCTCACACTTGTACATTCAGTACTAGTCAGCAAGGGATACGAGTGAGATATACAATAGTGCTACACTATATTAACCTAAGTTACCTACCATACTCCTTTTAGAGAGCCCTTTGATAGTCATTCTTGTGTAAATAAGCTTACAGCTCAAAGGCTACATACTTACTATAGCACTGTCAATAAAATCGTTAGAACAAAAAATAAAAATAATCAGACTTAAGGGAATCACAGTACAAAACACTGAATACAAACTATCCATGAATGCAGACAATATCTTACTATCACTAACCAATATTGATCAATCAATCCCCACCTTGATAGCAGAATTTGAATAATATGGCACATTTAAACTTCCATCTAAACCTCAACAAATCGAAAATTCTCAATATTCCACTCAACCCTATAAAATGAACCAACTTGGGATAAATCTCACTGCTGATGATAAAACTTTTTTTGAATACGACTACAAAGCTCTTTCAGAGGATATCACGAAAGATCTCTCCTCCTGGCAAAATAAACCATTCTCCTGACTGGCAAGAATACGTGTAAAAAAGATTAACATATTGCCCAGAATTCTATATATCTGCCAAACCCTGTCCACCCCCCTGCCACCCCTCATATCAATAAACTACAAACAATTCTGGAACAATTTATCTTGCAAAAACTCAAACCTCAAATCCCTAAAACCACTCTACTTGCCCATGGAGAAGGGAGGCCTCAAAATCCCTAATATGCAACTTACAGATTAGCTATACTGCTCCAAAGGCTAATAGTGTGGTGTCAGAACTATCAACAGAAATATTTGGTGCATCTAGACAATGATAACAAACCTATGTAACGCAGGTACGCTAGCCTGGCTCTGCGCCCCAAATCAAAGCAAATACTTTATATCAGATTATCCCATTTTAGAATGATTTCCCCACTGGGACAAATTAATAAATACTAGTACTTCATCTCTTCTCACCCTTCCCCAATGACACCTCTCAAACATAACCCAGATATTCCCTTCCTTATACACAACAAAGACACCTCCCGTAAATATCACATATGCGATTGTGTTATACACAGAACTATTATGGACGGCAAATTACAAACCTCTATGGCCCTGGCTACCTTAGCCTCAGCACTATTCACGTCGAGGTACAATGTTACATAGTTTCAACATTATTTTAGCACACTCCTAAAGTATACTACGTCCCCTTACCCCCTTTGAAACTCTTTGCATGTTACAAAACCCACCCAGGCATACGATCTCTATACTTTATAAACTACCACTAACACAAAACACCTCTACACCATTTTATATACACAAATGGCACAGAGATTTAGATATAAACATCTAGATTACAAAACCTGACAAAAAATATTTCACAACCACAAACATTCCTCTAATTCCGCCCATATTCAAGAGATGAATTACAAATTTATCTCCATATGGTATCTCACATCTGAAAGAATAAAACATTTACAAACAAACGGGAAATGTTGAAGTGGTTGTGGCCATGAAAGCACTCCCTTGCACATCTGGTGGCACTGCCATGAACTAGAGACTTTTTGGAAAGATCATAGTCCCTTCCTCACCAGAAATACTTTTGTCCCACTCTCTTCCAAAACTAAAAGATACGGCAAAGAAATCCCTTCTAAAGCTCATGATCAACAGTGCTAAAATGTTAATCCCACATTTGTGGGATTGGAGACACCAGGTGACTGAGCTCCTCAATATAGAGAGATACCACTACCTAAAATTAGGATCCAGAGGTACAGGAGAACATGTTCTAACTCTGGAAGACATTAAGGGTTTAAATCAGGGATGGGGAACCATGGCCCTCTGGATGTCTCAGAACTACATTTCCCATGATGCTCAACTGGACTTCAGAGTGCCTAAGCATCATGGGTAATGTTGTTCTGAAACATCAGGAGTGCCAAGGTTTCCCGTTGCTGGTTTAAATTAAAAGGACATAATACTCATATGCTAAATCACTTGAAACTGATGCAGTATAACTATAAAAAGCTCACCTGAGCATCTCTATGTAAAAAAGGAGGATATTTTACCTCACAATTTCCTCATCTCTTTTTTACAGAGATATTCAGGTAATATTTTGTAGTCAGATTTTTACAGCTATGCTGCAGCACTTTCAAGTGTTTCAACATTTGGGTATCATGGCCCATTAAAGAAATCTCATACATTTTATCTTTCTTTAATTAATTCCCCCTGTCCCTCTCTTCTCTTTCTTCCCCCTCCTCCCGATGCTGGAGCTTCCTATCTCAATGTACAACAAAACTAAAATGTTTTCTTTGCATGATCTTAGTCTATTCTTCTATTTGTGAACATCTAATGAAAGATTCTTGTCCATTTTCTTTTTCATATATTGCACAATTATTGTATGTATTAAGTCACTCATTATGGAGAGACAGCTCTTGTTTCTTGTTACGTTATTCTTTGTTTCATGAATTACAAACTTGATAACCCTGAGGTTATAACTCAGAAAGTATGCAGGAGCATTTCAATTAGGGCTCGGCAATATGGGCAAAAATGAAAATCGCGATTTTGTACACAACAAAACACGATTGCGATTTAATCGCGGTTTTCTTATAAATGACTACTATATATATATATATATATATATATATATATATATATATATATATATATATATATATATATATATATATATATTTTGTATGCTGCAATACAAAATGTATATTATGATGATCCAAGCCTTTGCTCTTTTTAATGCACAAATCCATTTAAAAATTAATTGGTGTCTGTAGTGATTACTTGAAACTAGGTGCATCTCCAACATTTGATCCCATAAGCTTCTGTGTGACAGGGATATCCTCAGACCAATGTAAAAGCTAATTTCCATGCCCTGCTTCCACTCATGACATGTCACTGAGACCTCTCCTCACGCTGCTGCTGCCTTTAAATGGTGTCAGCCCCATTGAATGTGGTGCAGCTCCTGTACCCGGCCTCAGCTTAAAGTACATCAGGAGAGGTGTCCAGTGATGAGAAAATGCCCCCTGCCAACACATTGTTATGACTGCTCGGCAGGTTATTACCACACTCGAGGGGGCAAATTACACTGATGAGGTGGCTCCCACTTACAGGCAGCGGCTGCGTGTTGAGAGGTCTCAGAGAGGTGTGTAAGCAGGATGGAAACAAGTTGTTACATGGAACAGAGAAATGCCTGTCACATCTGTGAAATGTATTTACCATTAAGAGGCTGGTCTGGGTGCAAGAACCATAGGGGAAATTACAAAACAAATTAATACAACACACAGAGAAAATCCTGCACTCACTAGCCCAGTCCGGTGTAGGAGTAAGTCCCCTTCCGTGTTTTGTATATTACTGGGGTGATTACATAAGCCTGTGCACCCTTCCCTTGTTCCCAGTTTGTTTGGATTTGAGAGCTTGCATTGTGTGGCTGTTTTAGGGTCCAAGGTATTGGAAAGGACCTTGACGTGGGACCTGGGCTTGTCCCATTTGGCTTGATGCGATAACTAACCTTTCCATTTTTGCTTTTAAATCTTAGCTGTGAGCTTGCTAGAGAGTGCAGAGCTTTCTCTGTGTCTTGTATTAATTTGTTTTGTAATTTCCCCTATGATTCTTGCACCCAGACCTGTCTGGGGTTAACTGCTTGTGACTCTGGTGACAGCACAGCTTCTTGTAAGTGCCACTGAGCAGCCAGGGCTGAGCATGTTGCAGGGTCATGGGATGTGTACCCAGTCCGGTCCAGGAGTGCAGTCCCTGTGTGTGTGTGTGTGTGTGTGTGTGTGTGTGTGTGTGTGTGTGTGTGTGTGTGTGTGTGTGTGTGTGTGTGTGTATGTGTATGTGTATATATATTAAAGCTGTCAAAAATAATCGTTTTGACAATGCATCGCGATGCGGCATGAAACGATTCTGCATCGATGCAGTGAGGCGCGAGAATCGATTCACGTTACCCACGTGACCCCGCCTCCAGGACAAGTAACAGAAAGTGCGAGGTACAGCGTTTTGACGTCACGTCACCCAATAAAGCAACATGGGCGCTCCATGGGCGGTCTCTGGAAGTGCCGAAGTTACGCAGTAGGAGCAGGACTGTTGCCTGAGATTGATGATTGTGATGACTATTCCGACTCCGAGTATACACGGCGGTATACAGTTACACGGCGGGCTCATTTTTATTTTGTGGGAGACAGAGGAGAAGACCTATGGTGAGAAACTAATAACTTATAGCTTAGTTAACCAAAACGTTGCACTTTTTGCCAATGCCATTGCCTACTTACTGAAAGAGCACAATAAGGGGGACAATTAATTATCAATACTTAACGTTATGTTACTACTGACTGAGGCTCAAGCTGCTGCATAATTGCTGCATAATTGAATTGCATATATAAAATTTATTATAATAATTAAATACTATATTATCTAATCTATCTACATGTTTTTCACATGGATGGTCTGCGGCCCCTCTACAATACAATCAATAATCTAGATGTTTTTCACATGGATGCCTGGTCTGCAAATATTGAAAATAATATACACTTATATTATATATAATAGTATTTAATATAATACATTTTATATATGCAATTGCATGTGCTGAGTGCTCTCTTAAAAGATGCCAATCCAAAACCCAATCCCTGTTTTATTTATAACAAGGCTAAAAGCTTTGTGATTCAAGAAAGTGCATGCAATTTTAAACAACTTTCCTATTATATCATTTGCTTATCCTTTGTTGAAATGCATCGCCTCCTCCTTGTGTCGTGTACTAATGTGTGCAATGCATTGCTATTTCATCAACAAACGATATCTGAGAAGTATGAAGCAAATTAAATAATAGAAGTTAGTTATGTTGTTTATTTAAATTTGTATTCTCTATCTGAATCATGAAAGTAAATGTTTGGGTTTCATTGCACCTTTAAGTGTGTAATATATTACAGTAAGTGATGACCCCTGCAATGCAATTTGTTTTCAAATGTTGGCAAAATGGCAAGTAGTTGAAGTTACTAGTACTTGTTGATTTTACATTTGCGGCTTGACATTTTGGCAACTTAGTGGGGTTTTTTTGTTTGTTTTTTTAACACTGACAGAGTTCGACGTTGACAACAACATCATCCGTCACATATGTACATGTCATGCTAAAATGACAGAGGGAGACAAAAAAGATAGAGAGATAAAAAATGCACCTAGCATTTTAAAAGCAAGCATCTGGGCACATTTTGGATTTTATGAACATACTGGAAAGCACGAATTGGACAAGACACACACGGTTTGTAAAGCCTGTCACACAAAAATTAAATACCTAGGGAATACTACTAACTTGAGAAATCACGTTAGCCGTTTTCACTCTGATATGCTAACACCTGCCGCCAGTGCCACTGCCAAGAAAATAACAAGACTAGCTGAAGCTCATCAGCCAAGAATTGATGCAATGCTGTCTACTTTGCCGCCCAACTCTGAAAAAGGGAAGAGAATAACCAAAGCTGTGGCAACTTTCATAGCGAAGGACCTACGGCCTTACTCTGTTGTGGAAAACCTTGGGTTTCGCAACCTGTTGAAGACGCTAGAGCCACGTTATAAGATCCCGTCACGCAATCACTTTACAGAAAACGCTATACCTGCACTCTACCACGAAACAAAAGCTCAGGTAATTGCATCAATGAGCCATGCCAGTCGAGTCGCAATAACGTGTGATTCATGGACTTCAGTCACGAAGGAGTCTTATGTAACAGTAACTGCACATTACGTTAGCAAGGACTGGCAGATCTTGTCGCATGTGCTGCAAACGAGAGCAGTTTATGAGTCTCACACGGGTTCTCCTCTGGTGGAGCTACTGTCTTGTGTCGTGGAAGAATGGCAGCTGTCCGATAAATCTGTAGTGCTTGTGACCGACAATGCGTAGAACATGATTATTGCTGCTCAAGTTGGAAAATTCCCTCATGTAAAATGCTTCGCCCATACACTGAATCTCGCATCCCAGCGGGCGCTGAAAGTGGCCACACTCTCCAGGGTTTTAGGCAGAGTGCGACGAATATCAACATTTTTTCACCGCAGCACTACAGCAAACCACTGTCTGAAAGAAAAACAGAAATGGCTTGGCCTGAAGAATCATAAGCTGATAACTGATGTGACAACAAGGTGGAACAGCTCATATGACATGGTCGAGAGGACAGCAACCTGCAATCTGTGCCACATTGTTGTCTCCAGAAGTCAGAAAAAGTGAGTCAGATCTCTGCACTCTCAACAAAACAGATGTGTCAAATGCAGAGAATGCTGTGAGTGCATTAAAGCCAATGAAAGATGCAACCACACTGATGTCAGAAGAGCGCAATCCAATTGTTTCTCTCATTGCCCTTCTAAATGCACAACTGCTCCAGAACAGGACACCATGGGAGACACACCCATGATCCATGAGATCAAGAATGCCATCAAAACAGATCTCCTGAAGAGGTACAGCAGTGAGGCAGAGAAGATACTTTATACAGCCTCTGCCCTGGATCCTTCGTTTTAAGGGACTGCCTTTTATTCTCACAGAGGAGGAGAGATTGGAGATATACAGAGGATATCTGATATCTGACTGAGGAGGCTGCATCCTTGGAGGTAATTTTAATTGCATGTTTCTTGAAAAATGTATAAATTGAAAAACAAACATAAAACATACCATCCATAACAAAATAGGCTTGGCTAGCAGTAGCTTGCTTAGTAGTTAATTTAATGAGTACAAGGTTTATTTATATAAGACATTTCGAAAACGGCACAGTCAACTTTCCTCCTCCTCCTCTGTCCACTCCTAATAGATGTGAGCTGTTGCATGCATTTATGCATTACTGTCTCTCTGAGCACACATATAGCATTAGCTGGCTGGCTGCTAGAGGTAATAATGAATGCTATTTTTTCTATTCTTTTGTTCAAACACAGACTGAGTGTACTAGTACAGTTACATCTAGGAGGACAAACGTAGATGAAGTGCCACTGCCTGAGGGAAAAGAAACTAACCCTTCTCCTCCCAAAAGAAAGTCCACATTGCTGCTCATGACTTTGCTGGAACAGTCTTTCACTGACACTGAAGGTACAATAGAACCCAAGACCCCCTATGCCAAGGCTGAAGAGGAAATAGAGAAATATTGTGAAGCCCCATCTCTGCCTCTCACTGAAGACCCTTTGAACTGGTGGCATGTACATGAGGTCATATTTCCCCTCCTCTCTCATTTGTCAAAGCGATATTTGTGTATCCCAGGTACAAGCGTGTCTGCAGAGCGGGTTTTCTCCACTGCAGGAGATGTGGTAACGGCAAAAAGAAGCACCCTCAAACCAGAGCATGTGGATCAACTAGTGTTCTTACAGAAAAACCTACATATTCCATAATTCTGAGTAGTGATTCAGGTTTATATTAATATTTAATGTTTTTTGGCACATCCAGAAAGTCCTGTGTGCCCCACTGCCCAGTGCAGTATTGTTAAGTTATTTTATATTTGTTAATGTTATAGCTTTTTGAAAAATGAAGCTTAAAACCTTGAGTAAATCTTTGTTGGATCACAAAATATACTAGTACACAACACGACCGACCACGTCACTCACTGTCACAGTCACACACACAATACAAAAGAAACAACACACAACTGCACACCCCTCATGTGTGCGTGTCACCCTTCTTCACCATGATTCACTCTTTTTATGATGTGTGGTTTTTTTGGTATTGTTTGACTGTGTGTGTGTGGTGTAACAATATATTTGTGATCCCATAAAGATAATCAAAGTTAGTTAATCTAGTAGTTCAATGCTACTTGTTGTATAATGTCTATTACTACTTCTAGTGTTACTGTGATGTTTGCCAATCAGGAAGTGCTCTGTTTTGAAGATGTTGTGCTATTGTTTGCAATGCAGTGAGTGCATATTGCATAAGGGATTATTCACACTAAAAAATGTCTATTTTAAATAGACCCTTTAAGAAAGATATCATATGTTTTGTTTATGATCCCAAATGCCATCCCACTCCCAGTCAGATCTGTAGGGGTTAACCTAATGTAACCAACCAGTTAACAATAACAATGTGTGTACTGTCTGAGTGTGACTGTGAGTGAGTGCCAGTTTGAACGTTGTTTGTTATTTTTTGGTTTGTATCTATGAGTGTGTGCGAGACTGAGTGCCTTAACTGCCTTTGAACGTTTTTGTTTGTATGTGTGTCTGAGTGCGACTGTGGCTGACTGGCTGTGGTGCCTTTGAATGTTTTTGTTTGTGTGTGTCCCACTGTCTAGTGTCTGTCTAACTGTCTATGAGTGTGCAGAGAGTGAGACCACTGAAGCCAAACCACTATTATTAGGGGAAGGAAAAGCCTTGACAGAATAAATCGTAAATTAAAGCTTAAAACCTTGAGTAAATCTTTATTGGATTACAAATATACTGTACAGACAGTACACAGCACACACACAAACGCACAATACAAAAAACATAATTTATGCTTACCTGATAAATTCCTTTCTTCTGTAGTGTGATCAGTCCACGGGTCATCATTACTTCTGGGATATTACTCCTCCCCAACAGGAAGTGCAAGAGGATTCACCCAGCAGAGCTGCATATAGCTCCTCCCCTCTACGTCACTCCCAGTCATTCGACCAAGGACCAACGAGAAAGGAAAAGCCAAGGGTGAAGTGGTGACTGGAGTATAAATTAAAAAATATTTACCTGCCTTAAAAACAGGGCGGGCCGTGGACTGATCACACTACAGAAGAAAGGAATTTATCAGGTAAGCATAAATTATGTTTTCTTCTGTTAAGTGTGATCAGTCCACGGGTCATCATTACTTCTGGGATACCAATACCAAAGCAAAAGTACACGGATGACGGGAGGGATAGGCAGGCTCTTTATACAGAAGGAACCACTGCCTGAAGAACCTTTCTCCCAAAAATAGCCTCCGATGAAGCAAAAGTGTCAAATTTGTAAAATTTGGAAAAAGTATGAAGCGAAGACCAAGTTGCAGCCTTGCAAATCTGTTCAACAGAGGCCTCATTCTTGAAGGCCCAAGTGGAAGCCACAGCTCTAGTAGAATGAGCTGTAATTCTTTCAGGAGGCTGCTGTCCAGCAGTCTCATAAGCTAAACGAATTATGCTACGAAGCCAAAAAGAAAGAGAGGTAGCGGAAGCTTTTTGACCTCTCCTCTGCCCAGAGTAAATGACAAACAGAGAAGACGTTTGTCGAAATTCCTTAGTTGCCTGTAAGTAAAATTTTAGAGCACGGACTACATCCAGGTTGTGCAGTAGACGTTCCTTCTTTGAAGAAGGATTTGGGCATAAAGAAGGAACAACAATCTCTTGATTGATATTCCTGTTAGTAACTACCTTAGGTAAGAACCCAGGTTTAGTACGCAGGACTACCTTATCCGAATGAAAAATCAAATAAGGAGAATCACAATGTAAGGCTGATAATTCAGAGACTCTTCGAGCCGAGGAAATAGCCATTAAAAATAGAACTTTCCAAGATAACAACTTTATATCAATGGAATGAAGGGGTTCAAACGGAACGCCCTGTAAAACATTAAGAACAAGGTTTAAACTCCATGGTGGAGCAACAGTTTTAAACACAGGCTTAATTCTGGCCAAAGCCTGACAAAAAGCCTGGACGTCAGGAACTTCTGACAGACGTTTGTGTAACAGAATGGACAGAGCTGAGATCTGTCCCTTTAATGAACTAGCAGATAAACCCTTTTCTAAACCTTCTTGTAGAAAAGACAATATCCTAGGAATCCTAACCTTACTCCAAGAGTAACCTTTGGATTCACACCAATATAGGTATTTACGCCATATCTTATGGTAAATCTTTCTGGCAACAGGTTTCCTAGCCTGTATTAAGGTATCAATAACTGACTCAGAAAATCCACGTCTTGATAAAATCAAGCGTTCAATTTCCAAGCAGTCAGCTTCAGAGAAGTTAGATTTTGATGTTTGAAGGGACCCTGTATCAGAAGGTCCTGTTTCAGAGGTAGAGACCAAGGTGGACAGGATGACATGTCCACCAGGTCTGCATACCAAGTCCTGCGTGGCCACGCAGGTGCTATTAGAATCACTGATGCTCTCTCTTGTTTGATTCTGGCAATCAATCGAGGAAGCAACGGGAAGGGTGGAAACACGTAAGCCATCCTGAAGTCCCAAGGTGCTGTCAGAGCATCTATCAGGACTGCTCCTGGATCCCTGGATCTGGACCCGTAACGAGGAAGCTTGGCGTTCTGTCGAGACGCCATGAGATCTATCTCTGGTTTGCCCCAACGTCGAAGTATTTGGGCAAAGACCTCCGGATGAAGTTCCCACTCCCCCGGATGAAAAGTCTGACGACTTAAGAAATCCGCCTCCCAGTTCTCCACTCCCGGGATGTGGATTGCTGACAGGTGGCAAGAGTGAGACTCTGCCCAGCAAATTATCTTTGATACTTCCATCATAGCTAGGGAGCTTCTTGTCCCTCCCTGATGGTTGATGTAAGCTACAGTCGTGATGTTGTCCGACTGAAACCTGATGAACCCCCGAGTTGTCAACTGGGGCCAAGCCAGGAGGGCATTGAGAACTGCTCTCAATTCCAGAATGTTTATTGGCAGGAGACTCTCCTCCTGACTCCATTGTCCCTGAGCCTTCAGAGAATTCCAGACGGCACCCCAACCTACAAGGCTGGCGTCTGTTGTTACAATTGTCCAGTCTGGTCTGCTGAATGGCATCCCCCTGGACAGATGTGGCCGAGAAAGCCACCATAGAAGAGAATTTCTGGTCTCTTGATCCAGATTCAGAGAAGGGGATAAGTCTGAGTAATCCCCATTCCACTGACTTAGCATGCACAGTTGCAGTGGTCTGAGGTGTAAGCGTGCAAAGGGTACTATGTCCATTGCCGCTACCATTAAGCCGATTACCTCCATGCATTGAGCCACTGACGGGTGTTGAATGGAATGAAGGGTGCGGCAAGCACTTTGAAGTCTTGTTAGCCTGTCCTCTGTCAGGTAAATCTTCATTTCTACAGAATCTATAAGAGTCCCCAGGAAGGGAACTCTTGTGAGTGGAACGAGTGAACTTTTCTTTTCGTTCACCTTCCATCCATGTGACCTTAGAAATGCCAGCACTAACTCTGTATGAGACTTGGCAGTTTGAAAGCTTGAAGCTTGTATCAGAATGTCGTCTAGGTATGGAGCTACCGAGATTCCCCGCGGTCTTAGTACCGCCAGAAGAGCACCCAGAACCTTTGTGAAGATTCTTGGAGCTGTAGCCAATCCGAATGGAAGAGCCACAAACTGGTAATGCCTGTCTAGGAAGGCAAACCTTAGGTACCGATAATGATCTTTGTGAATCGGTATGTGAAGGTAAGCATCTTTTAAATCTACAGTGGTCATGTATTGACCCTCTTGGATCATAGGTAAAATTGTCCGAATAGTCTCCATCTTGAACGATGGAACTCTTAGGAATTTGTTTAGGATCTTTAAGTCCAGGATTGGTCTGAAAGTTCCCTCTTTTTTGGGAACCACAAACAGATTTGAGTAAAACCCCTGTCCCTGTTCCGATCGTGGAACTGGATGGATTACTCCCATTAACAAGAGCTCTTGTACGCAGCGTAGAAACGCCTCTTTCTTTGTCTGGATTGTTGACAATCTTGACAGATGAAATCTCTCTCTTGGAGGAGAGTATTTGAAGTCCAGAAGGTATCCCTGAGATATTATCTCTAGCGCCCAGGGATCCTGAACATCTCTTGCCCAAGCCTGGGCAAAGAGAGAAAGTCTGCCCCCCACTAGATCCGATCCCGGATCGGGGGCCCTCAATTCATGCTGTTTTAGGGGCAGCAGCAGGTTTCCTAGTCTGCTTGCCCTTGTTCCAGGACTGGTTAGGTTTCCAGCCTTGTCTGTAGCGAGCAACAGCTCCTTCCTGTTTTGGTGCAGAGGAAGTTGATGCTGCTCCTGCTTTGAAATTACGAAAGGAACGAAAATTAGACTGTCTAGTCTTGGCTTTGTCCTGAGGCAGGGCATGGCCTTTACCTCCTGTAATGTCAGCAATAATCTCTTTCAACCCGGGCCCGAATAAGGTCTGCCCTTTGAAAGGTATATTAAGCAATTTAGACTTAGAAGTAACATCAGCTGACCAGGATTTTAGCCACAGCGCCCTGCGTGCCTGAATGGCGAATCCTGAATTCTTCGCCGTAAGTTTAGTAAGATGTACTACGGCCTCCGAAATGAATGAATTAGATAGTTTAAGGACTCTAAGCCTGTCCGTAATGTCGTCCAGAGTAGCTGAACCAATGTTCTCTTCCAGAGACTCAATCCAGAATGCCGCTGCAGCCGTGATCGGCGCAATGCATGCAAGGGGTTGCAATATAAAACCTTGTTGAACAAACATTTTCTTAAGGTAACCCTCTAACTTTTTATCCATTGGATCTGAAAAAGCACAGCTATCCTCCACCGGGATAGTGGTACGCTTAGCTAAGGTAGAAACTGCTCCCTCCACCTTAGGGACCGTTTGCCATAAGTCCCTTGTGGTGGCGTCTATTGGAAACATTTTTCTAAATATCGGAGGGGGTGAGAACGGCACACCGGGTCTATCCCACTCCTTAGTAACAATTTCAGTAAGTCTCTTAGGTATAGGAAAAACCTCAGTACTCGTCGGTACCGCAAAATATTTATCCAACCTACACATTTTCTCTGGTATTGCAACTGTGTTACAATCATTCAGAGCCGCTAACACCTCCCCTAGTAATACACGGAGGTTTTCCAGTTTAAATTTAAAATTTGAAATATCTGAATCCAGTCTGTTTGGATCAGAACCGTCACCCACAGAATGAAGTTCTCCGTCCTCATGTTCTGCCACCTGTGACGCAGTGTCTGACATGGCCCTAATATTATCAGCGCACTCTGTTCTCACCCCAGAGTGATCACGCTTACCTCTTAGTTCTGGTAATTTAGCCAAAACCTCAGTCATAACAGTAGCCATATCCTGTAATGTGATTTGTAATGGCCGCCCAGATGTACTCGGCGCTACAATATCACGCACCTCCCTCTAGCAGGAAACAAATTACAGAATAAACGTTTTTTATCTCAGTCAAACTATAATTCTCACAGCTCTGCTGAGAGAAATTACCTCCCTCAAAATAAGTTTTGAAGACCCCTGAGCTCTGTAGAGATGAACCGGATCATGCAGGGAATACAATGAGTTGCTGACTGAAATATTTGATGCATAGAAAAAGCGCCAAAAAACGGCCCCTCCCCCTCACACACAGCAGTGAGGGAGAACAGAAACTGTCAGAAAAACAGATTAAGCAACTGCCAAGTGGAAAAATAGTGCCCAAACATTTATTCACACAGTACCTCAGCAAATGAAAACGATTTTACATTCCAGCAAAAACGTTAAACATAATCTCTAGTTATTAAACAGCTTTATGTATTTCTTACAGTGTAATTCTAGTGAAGTACCATTCCCCAGAATACTGAAGTGTAAAGTATACATACATGACATATCGGTATGGCAGGATTTTCTCATCAATTCCATTGTCAGAAAATAAAAACTGCTACATACCTCTATGCAGATTCATCTGCCCGCTGTCCCCTGATCTGAAGTTTACCTCACTCCTCAGATGGCCGAGAACAGCAATATGATCTTAACTACTCCGGCTAAAATCATAGCAAAACTCTGGTAGATTCTTCTTCAAACTCTGCCAGAGAGGTAATAACACACTCCGGTGCTATTTTAAAATAACAAACTTTTGATTGAAGATATAAAACTAAGTATAATCACCATAGTCCTCTCACACATCCTATCTAGTCGTTGGGTGCAAGAGAATGACTGGGAGTGACGTAGAGGGGAGGAGCTATATGCAGCTCTGCTGGGTGAATCCTCTTGCAGTTCCTGTTGGAGAGGAGTAATATCCCAGAAGTAATGATGACCCGTGGACTGATCACACTTAACAGAAGAAATAAAGCACACACACACCTCAGGTGAGTGGCGTGCCACCCTTTCTTCACCATGATTTACTCCTTGATGTCTGTGGGCTTTTTTATGTATTGTTTGTGTGTGACTGTGAGTTCAGTGACAGACTCAGTCACTGTGTTCAGTTGTTTGTAGTACTGCTTTAACACTAAGCAACTAATCACTAACTAATTATATTTGTGATCCCATAAAGATAATATAATCATCAAGAAGAAACTGTAGTTATAGTAGTTCAGTTCAATGCTACTTGTTTTAAATGTCTCTAGTACTACTGTAACTGTGTAAACTAATTGTATATGTCACATGTGTGTTGTGTGCACACTCTGTGCTGTGTGTTGTGTTCCAGATTCACGTGATGTTTGTTTGCCACAAATTGACAGTCATGAAGGCACAGTGGAGTGCACCTGTAATTTTGTACCGCATGTAAGGGATTTATGTTTTGTTTTCTGAGGAGGACAATTTTCATACAAATAAGAAATAAGGTATTATGGTGGTACTGGTAACTTAAGCTTAACCTATCTATTTTGGTTTTAATTTAATGTCTATTATTATATTATTATAATTAAATTAAAACCAACATAGATAGGTTAGACATTTATTTGTTGTTCATGTTTCTTTACAAGTGTATAGTGTACTAGTGTACTATATACTATATATATATTATACATTTAAATATTTTCTTTTATTGAAGAAGTACACTGCGAGCACTGCACTTTTTACACTACTCTGTAACTACAGTGTGATGCCATAATATTGTTTCCAAACCAATAGAACAATTGCCATTTAGTATTTACTGTTCTTTGCTGTGTTCAGACTTTGCCACAGGAAGAGTGTCCTTTTTTGAGCTAATAAAATAAAAAAAAAGAGTTTATTTCAATATTTTGACTGCTTGAATTTTTTTTCTGAAAAATTAAAAAAATGGGCAGAAATAGTGCAGTAATCGTGATGCATCGTAGAATCGAATCGTTACGATGATAATGGTAACCGAATGACAAGTGAAGATGCGCAGCTCTAATAAATATATATGTATATATATTATAAAGTATATATTACCTGTTTTGTTGTGCACTACTAGGTCCCTGCAAACTTCCACTATCGGGAGTTCCGGGAGATCAAGCAGAAACGGGGAAAAAAAATTGCTCTCCTCTACTCCCCCACCCCCTCCTCCTTTCCCTACAGAAGCCCGCCAGCCCGCCTGTACATCATAGGTGACATAGGGGGCGGGGCTAAAAATCACATACTCTCGTGGTGATCAATTGCGGTTTTAAATTGCATATGCGATTAATCGTGCAGTCTTAATTTTCAATATGAACACAATTATACATATGAACTGACTTCTAACTACCTGGGACTACTACAATACAAGAGAAGAAATCCCTTCTATTTATTTGTGTATGCTTCTCAAACACCCAATTTAATTGTAATGTTCAGATCCATTAAACTCTTGTAATATGTTATGCAATAATAAAGTTTAAAAAAAAAAAAAAAAAAGTAAATTGAAAAGGTTGTTTCATAAAATTGCACACTTTCTGAATCATGAATCAGACACGACTGGCATAAAAAGAAGAACTTTTAGAACACAACTGAGGAACTACGCTAATAATGCTAAACTCAAGAAATGGCTCATTAAGTGAAAGTGTCTAATTTTCCCTTTAATCTTGCTGAAGAAATAGCTACTTCATTATGTATAATATTTAGTTAAAAAAAAAAAAGGAAATGCAAGATTTTTTCATAAGAGAAAAAACAAAAAAACAAAAAAAAAAAACTAGGTTACAACAGGAAGGCACCCACAGCTGTAGGGACACAAACTTTTTTTCCAATATTTTAATAACATAAAAAGAAAAATAAATTTGCGTATTATTCTTAGGCTAATATATTATATCTAGCACGTATTTAGTGTAGACCAATAGCATATAGCATGGTGTAACAGGTTTTAGAGCTGATCTGATTTTAACAGCATTTATGAATCCAGTGGTTTGAAATAAGTATGAATACAATCTCTAACCATAAAAATATTAGACAATTTAAAAACTAAACATTTCTGATTTTACAACACATTTTGACAATGTATTCATGCTTCTGACCATATCCAAATGTACTTGTGTAGTAAAAAACCTCAATAAAATAAGGCTGGCAGTTACTGCCAGGTGATCATTATTACTACGATTATACACCTATAAGGTTATAAAACCCCTTTTTTCGAATGAGGGATCTTATAAATATATGTCTATGGTGAAAGGTTAATAAGGATCTGTTTAAAGCCAGAGCAAAAGAGAGAACAAGATTCAATTACAATTGTGTCTGTCACTAGTATTAAAACTGATAGTAAATACAAGCATATAACAAACGCTAGGATTTACCATCGTGTTAATCTCCCCCTATCTGTACCAAAACTTTATCGCTAACTTAGCCCCTCCAGCCACCACGTCAAAACGCTCTTTTTCAATGAGATGACGTTTTCCCACCTCTAAACCAATAGCTTTGCGTGTCAACTGACAGTTTTCTGTATCCACGCACAGCTACGGGTTTAGAGGTGGAAACGTCACCTCATTGGAGAAAAGTGCTGTGCCGTGGGTGGCCAGAGGCGCTGAATTAACGCTACACTTTCTGCACAGATAGGGTGAGATTAACAAGTTTTTTAGTAAATGATGACTGAAGCTAATGTTTATTTTTAGTGATGGTAAATCCTAGGGTTTACTTTACGGGGAGAGGGAAAGAAAAAGAGAGAAAGAAAGAAAGAAAAAAAGAGAGAGAGAAAGAAAGAAAAAGAGAGAGAGAAAGAAAGAAAAAGAGAGAGAGAAAGAAAAAGAGAGAAAGAAAAAGAGAGAAAGAAAGAAAAAGAGAGAAAGAAAGAAAGAAAGAGAGAGAAAATGAGAGAAAGAGAGATACTCACTCTACAGCTTGCAAGGCCACCACCACCACAGGTCAGGTATTAAATATTGTAATTCATGATGGTCAAGGTATTCTTTACAATCATTGTGTGTCAAAGTAAACCAATCATATGCCATACTGCCCCGCCCCATAGACTCTTATAGCAGCACAATTCACCAGTCACTTTGTACTTCACACCAGCTCGGGGGGAAAAAACAAAATAAAAAAAACAACAACATAAAAATAAGCCAGTTGCAGCTCTTTATAAATCAGTGCTCCTGTTTTAATAGCTTAAAAGGAACAGTTTACTCCTGAATTGTTATAGTTTAAAAAAAAAAAAAAATAAAAAAAAAAAATCCCTTTATTACCCATTCCCCGTTTTTGCATAACCAACACTGTTATATTAATATACTTTTTATCTCTGTGATTACCTTATATACCACATCAAAGCTGTTAAGTGTCACTCCCCTACCCATAATCCCCAGTCATTCAACCGAAGGGAAATGGTAATAGAACAACGCAAAAGGTGTAGAGGTGCCTGAGGTTTAGTCAAAAATAACTGTCTTAATAAAGGGTGGGGTCGTGGACTCTCCATATCCGGAAAGAAAGAATTTTATGAGGTAACAATACATTTTGTTTCTTTCCTAAGATATGGAGAGTCCATGACGTCATTCAATTACTAGTGGGAACCAATACCTAAGCTAAAGGACACAGAATGAACAGGGAGCGAGAACAAGACAGGCAGACCTAAACAGAAGGCTCCACCGCTTAAAGAACATTTCTCTCAAAAGAGGCCTCAGCCGAGGCAAAAGTATCAAATTTGTAAAATTTGGAAAATGTATGTAGAAAGGACCAAGTTGTAGCCTTGCAAAGCTGTTGCTCAGAAGCTTCATCTTTGAAAGCCCAAGAAGAGGAGACAGCCCTAGTGGAATCTGCTGTACAGCAACCTCCTGAGAGAATTACAGCTGTCTCAAAAGCAAAACGAATCATACTTCTCAACCAGAGGGAAAGAAGTAGAAGTAGCCTTCTGACCCTTACGCTTTTCCTGAGAAACAAACAAACAGGGCAGAAGACTGGCGAAAATCCTTAGTCGCCTGTAGGTAGAATTTTAGAGCACACACAACATCCAAGTTATGCAACAGACGTTCTTTATGAGAAGGAGGATTGGGACAGAGAGAAGGAACAACAATTTCCTGATTAATATTTCTATCCGAAACCACTTTAGGAAGAAACCCCAATTTAGTACGAAGAATCACCTTATCCGCATGAAAGATAAGGTAAGGTGAATCACACTGCAGAGTTCCAAAACGCTGAACAAAAGAGAAAGCAATATGAAACAAAACCTTCCAAGATAGCAACCTAATATCTATGGAATGCATTGGCTCAAACTGAGCCTACTGCAAAACTTTAAGCAACAGGTTTAAACACAGGCCTGATTCTGGCCAGGGCCTGACAAAAAGATTGAACATCTGGCACATCCGCCAGACGCTTGTTTAACAAAATACATAAAGCAGAAATCTGACCTTTCAGAGAACTGACTGACTGACAACCCTTTCTCCAGATCTTCCTGAAGAAAAGACAAAATTCAAGGAATCCTTACCCTACTCCAAGAGTAGCCCTTAGATTCACACCAATAAAAAGGTATTTACGCCATACCTTATGGTAAATTTTTCGAGTAACAGGCTTGCGAGCCTGGATCATGGTCTCAATGACCGACTCAAGAATATCCACGCTTAGACAGAACTAAGCGTTCAATCTCCAAGCAGTCAGCTTCAGAGAAATGAGATTTGGATGGAGGAATGGACCCCAAGTTAGAAGGTCCTTCCTCAGAGGAAACCTCCAAGGCGGCCAAGAAGACACCTTCACTAGGTCTGCATACCAGATCCTGCAAGACCATGCAGGAGATATTATAATTACAGATGCTCTCTCGTTTGATACGGGCAATAACTCGTAGAAGGACAGCAAACGGAGGAAACGGGTATGCTAGACCGAAATCCCAAGGAACTGCCAGAGCATCTATCAGAGCGGCCTGAGGATTTCTTTACCTTGAACCATACCTTGGAAGCTTGGCGTTCTGCCGAGACGCCATCAGATCCAACTCCGGCACCCCCCATTTGAGGGTTAACCTGGAGAACACCTCCGGATGTAAAGCCAACTCCCCGGGATGAAATGTCTGTCTGCTCAGGAAATCAGCTTCCCAGTTGTCCACTCCAGGAATGTGGATGGCAGATAGACAACAATTGTGAGCTTCCGCCCACTGAATAATCCGTGCCACCTCCTTCATGGCTAAGGAGCTCCAAATTCCTCCCTGGCGGTTGACATAAGCCACTGAGATGATGTTGTCCAACAAACCTGATAAACCGGGCTAAGAACAATTGAGGCCAAGCCATCAGAGGACTGTAAATCACTCTCAACTTCAAGATGTTTATGGGGAGAGCAGACTCCTCCCAAGTCCATAGTCCCTGCACCTTTAACGAGTCCCAGACTGCTCCCCAGTCTAGCAGGCTGACGTCCATGGTCACAATGACCCAGGAAGGTCTCCAGAAGCATGTGCCCTGAGACAGATGGTCCTGAGAAAGCCACCACGGGAAAGAGTCTCTTGTCAACTGGTCTAGATCTATCCTCTGAGACAGAGCTGAATGGTCTCCGTTCTATTGTCTGAGCATGCATAATTGCAGAGCTCTCAAATGGAATTGAGCAAAGGGAATGATGTCCATGGAAGCGACCATCAGACCAATTACCTCCATACATTGAGCCACTGATGGCCGAACAGTAGACTGAAGAGAGAGGCAAGGGGAGCGAATTTTGGATTTTCTGACCTCCATCAGAAAAATGTTCATAGATAGGGAATCTATTATAGTCCCTAAGAAAACCACCCATATAGCTGGAACAAGGGAACTCTTTTCCATATTTACTTTCCAACCGTGGGAACGTAGAAAAGACAAGATCTCTGTATGAGAGTTTGCTTGTTGAAAAGATGGCGCCTGAACCAATGTCATCCAGGTATGGCGCCACTACAATTCCCCGAGACCTGATCACTTCCAAGAGAGCCCCCACAGAACCTTTGAGAAAATTCTGGGAGCTGTGGCAAGGCCAAAACGGAAGAGCCACAAACTGAAAGTGTTTGTCTAGAAAGGTGAATCACAGGAATTTGTGATGATCCCTGTGGATTGGAACTTGAAGATACACACCCTTCAGGTCTATGGTCATCATGAACTGACCCTCTTGGACCAAAGGAAGAATGGAACGAATGGTTTCCATTTTGAAGGATGGTATCCTGAGAAACTTGTAGAGGCACTTTAGATCTAAAATGGGCCGAAAAGTTCCCTCTTTTTTGGGAACCACGAACACATTTGAATAGAATCCTAGACCCTGCTCCCTTACTGGAACAATCACTCCCAGGGAGGAAAGGTCCTGAACGCAGTTCAAGAATGCCTTTTTACCTGGTCTGCAGATAATCTTGAGAGGTGGAATCTGCCCCTGGGAGGGAAAGTTTTAAATTCTATTTTGTAACCCTGAGATACTATGTCCACAGCCCAAGGATCTGGGACATTTCATCTCCACGCTTGACAAAACAGGGAAAGTCTGCCCCCCAATTGATCTGAACCCGGACCGGGGGCCGACCCTTCATGCTGACTTAAGACTCAGCTGAGGGTTTCTTTGATTGGGTAGGGGAGTGACACTTAACAGCTTTGCTGTGGTGCTCTTTGCCTCCTCCTGCTGGCCAGGAGTGATATTCCCACTAGTAATTGAATGACATTGTGGACTCTCCATATCTTAGAAAAGAAATATAATTTTGACTAGACTGCCCCTTTAAAGCTGCAGATACTGAAGCTCTGCCTCTTTGTACTAGGGGCTGCCATCTTGGAGCTCAGGAATTCTCACAGCTGTGACAGAAGCAGTGCACACTCACAGATCACTAATATTGTCCACTTTTTTTACAGCTGTATAATGTGCTTCCGGTTACTGTGCATGATATTGTGTGAGCTTTACAGGTTTGCATTTTTTTTTAGAAAGTTTAAAGTTACACAACATATTCAAAAAATTTACTCTGCAGTATTATAGAGCATTGCAGCTGCAGCAAAAATGTACAGCTCCTATTTAGTATCATGCATCCTAACCTGAAGTACATTATACAGCTGTAAAAAAATAGGTAATATTACTGATCTTTGAGTGTGTGAACGATTTCCTTCACAGGCTGTGAGAATACCTGAGATCCAAGGTGATAGCCCTAAGTACAAAGAGGCAGAGCTTCAGTATCTGACACCTTTAACTCCTTAATGATCGGTTAATAATGGGACATGAAGCCCAAAATTGTTCTTTCAAGATTCAGATAGAGAATACAATTTTAAACAACTTTCTAATGAAATTCTATTATCTAATCTGTTTTATTCTCTTGGTATCATTTTGTTGAAGAAGCAGCAATGCACTACTGGTTTCCAACTGAACACATGGGTGAGCAAATTAAAATTGTATATATATATTATATATATATATATATATATATATATATATATATATACCCGTTTTGTGTATGAAAACTAAGCCTCCGCAGAGTGGGAGTAGGAGGGGGGTTGAAATCAGGTATATAAGGGATGCCTGTATGACGCAGTGCCTCCACCTATAGGGGACACCCTAGAATAATAGGGTGTGGGGTCCTATAAGAATTTAGTACAAAAAGAAAACAAGTAATAACCACACAAGAAATCTTCAAATAAAATGTTGCTTTGATTATTATAAAGTGTTTAACCAATAACATACAGTGCAACAAATACAAATAATAATATTAATCACAATATCTTCTTATGAGATCAGTATACCTTTTTTTTTTTACTCAGAAGTCCTTCATGAGCTCATGAAATAATAATATAACTGTTGTTGTAAAATACTTTGAGGTGGTGCTGTACAATGCAATTTCATATACTAAATAGATTTAGTTGAGGTAATTATCCCTTGCTGCTTGTGAACGAAGCTAGAGAGCGCTGCTTGTGATCGATGCAGTGCTCAAGAAAACTTCTCAGAAATACTGAATAACATAAGTCTCTACCTTATTACTGAATTTCAGCAATCCACTTGCCTTATACTGCAAAGTCAGTCACTCTTTTACTACAAACAGCTTCAGAAATCTCACAGTTATGCCCTTATGTAATGTAGCTTTATAAATCCAGTCAGTGTATTTGTGCAAACTATTCAGGCAGAATAACTTATAGGATATTCTCTGGGTTATCTCTTTAATATACATCACACTCAGTTACTTCCTTATGTAATGCAGCTGTGCAATCCATTTAGTGTATTTATGCAACTGTTTAGGCAGAATAACTTCTAGAATATTCTCTGGGTTATCTCTTTAATATACAACAACTCTGCAGCACATCAGATATGACTAGTATATATTTTCTCTTGCATTTAGTTAACATGAAGTTATGGAGATCTTAAAACAGCAGATAATGGCTGACACTCACAGTACAAATAAATGGTTCAAACTTATGTCTGCAGCAGCCACATGTAGCAATGTCTGAACTGTCTCTGAAATCCATGCATTAGTCTGAATAACTTCTTTCAGCTTGGAAACAGCAACTTTCTTCCCCCATCTCCAAGTCTGTGCAAAGCTCCACACTTCTCTTAACGCCTAAGAAATCTCCTCAGCACTAACAACTCCACCCCCTTCCCAGATGGCATTTCTCTTCCTCAATACAACTATTACAGCAGCCATCTTGGATAAGGGCAAGGTCCTTACATACATATATATATATATATATATATATATATATACATACATACATATATATATACATACATATATATATACACATATATATATATACATATATACATATATACATATATACATATATACATATATATATATATATATATATATATATATATATATATATATATATATATATATATATACATATATACATATATACATATATATACACACACACACACATATACAGCCACCAATCAGCAGCTAGAGCCTAGGTTCGTTGCTGCTTCTGAGTTTGCCTAGATCAACCTTTCAGCAAAGGATAACAAGAAAAGGAAGCAAATTAAATAGAAGTAAAATGGAAAGTTGTTCAAAATTGCATTCTCTTCTATCTGAATTAAAAGAATATTTTTGGGTTTTGTGTCCCTTTAAGGTTTTCCTTGCTAACAATAGCGCGGGTTAGCGGGACTGCGCTATTGTACCCTCCCTCAGCCTTCTGGTAACTGTGCGGTCTTGCCGCTGGCGGCAAGACTGCGCTATCAGAAATGCAATTCCCATTAAAAGACCTGCGACATACATGGTATGTAGCTGGTCCTTAACGGTTTAAGCCATTAAAACAGGAGAACTTATTCATAAAGAGTTGCAGGAACAGGATGAAATGCAATAGCATAGTGAGTAGTAACCATTCCACAGTGATTGTACCCAGAAGTTTTATGTCCCTTTAAAGCACTGTTACTATATTACTACAATGTGTTAACATTGATGTGGTAATCTTTAAAGGGACAGTGTACTGTAAAATTGATTTTCCCTTAAAGCAACATGATAGCCAAAATTTAAACACTTGAAAGTGATGCTGGATAGCTGGAAAAAAGCAAACTAAAAAATATCCCCTGAACATCTCTAAGTAAAAAGGGAAAATATTTTACCTTGAAATTTCCTCAATAACCACATTCCCTTGTAAAGGGACTTTAAACAGCAAATCAGGATGCTAGTCACAGGACTTGCAAAGGGGCATGCATCTGGAATGTGCAGACAGTCATGTTATTTTCCTATTCAGTTTAAGGAAGTTTACTATGAAATCTCGCAATATTTCAGTAAATTCTCATGAGATCACAGTAGAGAAAAGCATAGCCTCAGCACTGCTGATGCCGATTGGATTCCCCCCTCCCCCCCAACCTGCAGCCTGACAGTAGCTGAAGAATAACTGTTCACAAAGCACTTACTATTGTAAGATGAAGACATTTAGAGGTAGAATATCTTACTTTTTTTTTTACATAGAGATGTTCATGTGATATTTACTTGTCAGCTTTTTACAGTTATACTGCATCACTTTCAATTGATTTAACATAGAAGTATTATTTCCCTTTAATACAGTACTAGTTTTTAATACTATGAATAAAAGTAAGTGACTATAGAAAGTTATGACTTGCCTTAACTTGTTATAAAAGATTGTGTTTAAATTAAAATAATGCCTTATAGTCTTATTAAAAATTGCATTCAGGGCTACTTACCTTGTGATATAATTTACAGCTTTTCTACGGTCTTCATCCATTGCTAGTGTCAGGCAAGCCTGCTTCCAATTACAAAGGGAGGGGGAAGCGGCAAACCACAGTAATGGTGCATTAAGCAGCAGTGCATTTTGGGATAATTCCTGGATGGGACAATGTCAGTGACTGTAGTTGTGCTGATTACAAAATACAAATAAGCAGCAGGATAGCCAAGAGTCAACTTTGGGTCGAGAATGGATTTGTATCATGAGTGTAGACCTTAGATGGCACAAACAATTCCTACGACGGATTCACTCCTGTTTGTGGCATTTTAGAATTACTGCCTTAATATGATAGTAAATGTTAACGTTCTTGAAAAATATAACCTAAATGTATGCAATAACTTAAATGAACCTTAAAGGGACAGTATACACCTAGGTCATCTTAAAGTCTTACCTTAGATAAAGCTGCAAATAGCCTCCTGCGCCCCTTTCTACATCATGCAGCAGGAACATAAAAAACGTTATTTTAAAATTAATATTGTTTCTGGCCACTTTGAAATGGCTGTCAAGCTCAGCCCACTGATGACATCATGATCTGGGATGCATATTGCATCCAATCACAAAATGCTCACTAGTTTGATTCAACAGACTGTCTATGCTATTCAGCAGAGTGCCTAGATGCAGCCCGGATTGTGATGTCATCAGTGGGCTGAGCTTCGCAGCCATTTCAAAGTGGCCAGAAATAATAATTTTAAAATAACATTTTTACTCTTCCTGCTGCATGATATAGAAAGGGGCACAGGAGGCTATTTGTAAGGTGTAGACTGTCCCTTTAATTAATCATTTTGAAGTAAGAGTGTGATATAACATTTTTATTTCCTTCATCGTTCTATTAAAATACTTCCCTCTGGCTGCTCACCACTAAACAATTTTTTCACGAGGTGACATTTCCACCTTGTATCTAATAGTTGTGCTAGCCATACGACGTTCAACAGTTGAGTGTGTTTCCAATTATTTATTATACCAGCTGCAGAGTATAAAATGAATGAGACATTGTTCCTTAAGGTTTATTTTAGTATATTAAATAGCTGTTTTTGTTCTTTGAAACCAAAACCCATTAAAATGGGCTGAGCTTCCAGGGAGAGCAGCTCTTATCTCTATAAAAACAAAGGCATCTTTATGTGCAATGCCAGAAACAATATAAACCTACATCACCCACCCCCACTGGCCCTTGTTTACATAACTTTTCTGCACCCATTAATGAAATATTGACATTTTCAATATAGGTGGTGGTTTCAAAAGAAGCTATTTCAAATGACAAAATAAAGAATAAGGAGATATATGTAACCAATTGAATACACTCAAACGGGTAAGATGGATCATCAGGAACTAGGGTTGCCACCCATCCAGGTATGACTGGGGAAGCCCCGTAATCAGGTGGTATGTCCCATGTCATCCTCTAAACGTCCCCGACATCTCCATCGTTTTTTTTTTTTTTATATATACACAAAGAGGAGGGCCAGGGGCAAATAGGGTTCTTTTTTGTAAACAGTGTAACTTCAAAGTCCTCTAACATCTAGGGCCCCCCCCCCATATTTTCCGCCTCCTTCAAGCACTCTTTTTTCACATGTGTGCGTGCACATACCGTATATTCTGCAAACATGTATTTGAAAGTGGTTATTTCACTGCTGCAGATTATATGTTAGGAGCAACCAAGTAGGTTAAAAAACTGTGCAGGTGTTGGTGTGTATATATACTATTTTTTTTTTTTTTTTTTTACACCCCTACCATGACTACAGAGGAAAATAACAAGTTAGGTAATTGGGCAGTGTTTTTTAGATTGATATAATATATCAAGCTCCGGTATATAAAGGATTGCTTTAAACTATAGCATGACTCTTTTGTAAGGAGTAGTTTTGAAAGGTTTAAGATCCTAACTCTAACTTTACCCTGGAGTGCTATGGTGTATATTGCTAATGTTGTGTTGCTCCCTAATCAGAGTAAAGGTGTTGGTAACTAAAGTGTTCGTCAATACAGAATATAAATTTTATGTATGCGTATTTTTTTATTTATTTGTGTAGCGTTCACATATGAGGCCACACCCCTTCAAAAACTGTCCATGAAATAACTGGGCAAAAGGTGGCAACCCTATTGGGAACACATTAAATCAACAGGTGTACTGTCGATGTAATGAAAGGCATGTGTGCCACTGGTATTGAATAAAATACAAAGATCGAAGAATGGCTTTGAAGATATAAGCAGGCACGTGTCATTAGGAGATACAATAACATAGGGGCTGACGTTCTAAAACTCCCCACTCTGACAAGATTTTAAGACATTGTCAGTACTGCAAGTTCTCACAAAGAATTTTAAAAAGCCAATTTTTAGTTTGAAAGCTGTAAGTAAAGGAGAAACAGAAAACATAATTCTTAGCAAAAGCCCCCAAAGATTTTGCACAATGATCAGACTATGACGCGTGGTAATTATTTTACTGCACGTGTAGTCAGTAATTTAATCGCACCTTTTAGCAAACTGCATTCTTCTGCATCGTTTCCTTTTGAGCACATAACTTATTTCCATATTTCCCCTGCAATTAAAAACAGGTCGCTCACACACAGCACATTACACTATAACCACTATCAAACAAATAGGACGCGCAGCACTTAAAACGACAAGTTACCTTCAAATAGCTGCTTCTTGGTTATTGCACAAAGCACTCGCGCATATCATCCACCTACAAAGTAACTTCCGGGTTTTCTTTTGTCACATGACATTTTATTAGACAGTGGATATCAGGAGAAAATGGCTAGGTTACTGGCATGTGATTTATCACGTCTCATAATTCGCGTCCATACGGAATCCCAAAGAGGACATGCATGGTTAATATTTTTTTTAACTGAAATAAAGAATACGAGAAAAAAGTTATTACTAAATATGGGTTTTCTATGCACGTTTTAATTCACCGCATCAGACCTTTTGAATACACACCGGGCTACAATGTCATGCAATGCGCCGCGTCACATTTTGCCAAAGTGGTTACTAGAAATCCAATAACAAATTAACACATTTCTTGCCAAAAACAAAAATGGAGACTTTCCCCCCTTACGTCAACGGATTGCTACAGTGGAACGCATGACTCTCCAGGATCGAGGCTTGGAACTTAGACGCTGTCTACGCCTTCTATGACTCTGATAGCTGATTGGGTGCAGTGCACTGCTTACCTCAGCCGGGCTGACGACACTCTAGGTTGGGAGCTGGGCCCAGCTGTGTGTTTTGCTAACAGCCTTTGGTTACCTGTTTCTCTGACAGCAGACACAAGACTTCGAAATAATTTTCCTTTGTGGACTTCTGTTTCTTAATACCCGGCCCCTGCGGCGGGATCATGTCTACCCCCACCTGCTGCGCTGTCAGGATTATCAGCAGCTCCTTTCATAGAGGTGAGAGGAACGGGGAGGGGGGTCACTGGCGGGTTACACAACCTCATCCTGTGTCACACTGGCAGGTGACACTGTAGTCAAGAGTATTGAAGACCTAGCTTGAGTGGTAAATAAAAACAAAACGGTACACTCTTACAAGTGTCTACTAGATGACTGAGAGACGCATGCAACAAGCTGTTGAGAAATTATGATTTCCTCTATAAAATATTGACCAAAATAGAAGCCTTTCCTTAAAGGGACAGTCTACAATATAATCTTTATTGTTTTAAAATATAGATGATTCCTTTATTACACATTCCCCAGTTTTGCATAACCAACACAGTTAACTTCATATACTTTTTACCTCTGTGATTTCCTTGTATCTAAGCATCTTCTGACAGCCCCCTGATCACATGACTATTTTTTTTTTATCTATTGACTTTCATTTAGTACTGTGTTGTGCTAAATCTTAACTCCTCGGGCATAAATATATTGTTATCTATATTGCCCACATGAACTAGACCTCTCCTGTTGTGAAAAGCAAATACAAAAGCATGGGGAATGGATAGTAAAGGCATTATCTATCTTTTTAAACAATAATAATTTTAGTGTAGACTGTTTCTCTAATGAGAATATTTCCTAACCAATTAACTCTGATTTCATGTAGAAAGGGAAGAGACATAGTGACTGTTAGACCTGTAATGTTCATTAAACCTATTTTTTTATTTCAAAATAACAAGAGGGCCTCTTAACCCAACAAGTCAACAGTGTTTCTGTATAATTTTATTAAAATACAGAAATAGCTAAAGAGGTTTATATGTATGGGCAATTATGGCATAAGGCATTTTATTTCTGTCTTTAAAAATCCTGCCTTGGTAAAATCTTGTATCTTTATGTAGTCTTAGAACCAAAGGCTGTGATAAAGTAGCATATTTTTTTAGTGTCATCATTGTGGTCCTTGATCTTGGAATAGTTGGAATGTACATTATGTTTTATGTGTAAGAGATCAGCTGTGTTTTATAACCTGATGCTGTGTTTGTAGACCTTTGGATTCCAGGAGTTGAGGGAAGAGAAAACACTGGAAAGAGCACGTGAACAACTGCAGTGACAAGCCTTGGCCACTACTTATCTAAAATACACACATGCATGCATATTGGTGCTGACTCACAAAACATGACCACAGCCAGTTGTGTTGTTTTGCTAGTGACAAAGTCACATATTCTACACAACTATTTCTGTTTGGTTGTAAATATGACACTTAGCCAGACTGGATGTACATATTTGAACTCTAGAGACAGAAAGCATTTTTCATCCCAAGTTTTGGAGGACAGATTTCTAGCCTGTTTTATTACATTGCACTTGGTGATTTAAAGGGACAGTATTAACTCATTTTCATATAACTGCATGCAATAGACACTACTATAAAGAATAAGATGCACAGATACTGATATAAAAATCCAGTATAAAACTGTTTAAAAACTTACTTAGAAGCTCTCAGTTTAGCTCTGTTGAAAAGGTAGCTGGAAAGCCCATTGCAAGTGGGAAATAAGACACTCCCCCCTCCCCCTTTTTTGCATATGAAAAGACCCTTTACACAAACAGTAGCAGGTAGCTGACAGTATTCTCTTAAAACATCGGGGCTTGGTTAGGAGTCTGAAAATCAGAGCAATAATATTTAAAAATAAGCAAAACTATACGTTTTAAAAAAAAAACAAAAAAACTCTATGGGCTATATAAATAGATCATCTACAAAACATTTATGCAACGAAAAACTGATATTTTACTCAAAAGTTAATTATCTATTACATTTTATAATACTACCTAGTAAAGTAAGAACAAATTATGCTGGGTTATTTAATTTTGTCTGCCTTTCTTGAAATTTGTAAAAATTGTGGTTAATCCACTGTCTCTAGACAAGCCATACACACTGATTGCTTTATTATGTCCCAAAAGCCATGTAACTGGATTGAAAAACAGTGGACATTTTGCTTACAATGTGCTTTTAAATTGTAATTTTGTATGCTGATCATTTAAGTCCAGCAGTGCACTGCAACGGGCCATTAAAGTATAAAAATGACATGCACATTTTAAGCTTAGCTTTACTGAACCCGCAAGTGTTTAATGACCTGTAAGTATTAGGTTCTATTAATGGGCTGTTAAGGATAATGTTGGAATAGCTCAGGACAGTACATTTATATATTTTTTTTTGTACCACCAATCTGCAAGCACTATCCAGGGTGCTGAACCAAAAGTGGGTCTGCTTGTAAGCTTCCATTCCTGATTTTTCAAATAAAGATACCTAGAGAACAAAGAAATTGATAAGGCGTAAATTAGAAAGTTGCTTACAATTGCATGCTCTATCTGAACCATGAAAGAAAAAAAAATTGTGTTCAGTGTCCCTTTTTAATGATAATTTGTGCAATAAAAAAATAACATTTTTAATATTGGCTAATATTCGCTAACATTTTAGACAGGTAAATTTATATATACTGTACTGTACATACATATACACATACACCGTGTTCCAGTCCTGAAATACAAATGTGTTTGTAATACTCTATTCACACTATGGACATTTAGTCCTCTATGATCTTGATATTACAGACACTATTTATGACCTGTAAGTATTAGGTTCTATTAAGGGGCTGTTGGCATTGCTCAGGACAGAACATTATACTATAGCATAAATAATAATTACCTGAACTAATAAAACTCATTGTGATCATTATATTTCCTGTTGCTATTAATATCCAGTTTTTATGAAAATCAGGAAGTTTGCGGATGTTGTAACAATCCAGTAATGGGCTATTGATTACAATTATGCAATAGTATCTACATAATGTTGATTGACATGAGGATATTTATTATTATTATTATTATTATTATTATTATTATTATTATTATGCTAACTTTCTACCCTTTAATTTGTTCCCAGTGATCTGTTTTACTTGATTTATGTATCCAATTGTTTACAAATGGCTCCTTGTACCCTTTTTATGACAGTTGAAATAGCTGCTTGTGCCTGTGATATCCCTTCCTCTACTGAATATTTCAATACTTAAGTATAGGCTATAATAAACTATGTAAATATAGCTAGTAGAAGTTTCACTCTCATAGGGAGGAAGTAGAGATGAGTAATCAAATTTTACATTTCAGTTCTTTTGAAGCATTGGGCTTTGTGGTATACAAGCAGACAATATAAGGAAGCAGTTGCATGTATAGAAATCAATTTAAAAATAAAAATCTTATTTCTCTGTAAGCTCACCCTATTTTAATGGGTTGCACTTTCAATAAAAAACATATTTTATACAAAAATAAGCCTTAAAGGGACACTTAACCCAAATTTGTTTTTTCATGATTTAGACAGAGCATGCAGTTTTAAGCAACTTTTTAATTTATTATTTATTATTATTATTATTATTATTATCATTTATTTGTATAGCGCCGCCAAATTCCATAGCGCTGGGTACAATGATAGGGGTATACAATGACAAAGATTTGTGATACAATACAAAACATAACAAGACTAAACAAATCTAGCACAGGAGGAAGAGGGCCCTGCTCCGGAGAGCTCACAGTCTATTGGAGAGCGTTACTCCTAATATCAAATTTTCTTCGTTCTCTTGCTATCTTAATTTGAAAAAGAAGGCATCTAAGCTAAGGAGCTAGCAAATGTTTGGTTTAGAACGCTGGACAACACTTGTTTGGTGCTGTCCAATCAGCAAGGACAACCCAGGTGAACCAAAAATGGGATGGCTTCTAAACTTACATTTTTGCTTTTCAAATAAAGATGGCAAGAGAATGAAGAAAAAATGATAATAGGAGTAAATTAGAAAGTTGCTTAAAATTGAATGCTCTATTTGAATCATGAAAGAACAAATTTGGGTTTAGTGTCTCTTTAAGCCAAAGGCGCTTCCTGAATTGGATCGCTGGCTGGAGGGCATGCCTAGCGTCATAGGCACTCGCCCTCCCCCCCCCCCCCCCGACACAATTTCATTAATGAAATCACGCGATCGCATGACTGATCGCGTGATTCCACTTTTTAACTTATTTGTTTACATCAGAACTTTTTTTTCTGATGTAGACAAATAAGTCTGGGTGGGAAGGCTTTATACAGAAATAGAGCCTTTGTTGTTTTTTTTTTTTTTTTTTTTTTAACCTTTCAAAATAATATATTTTTACGAATACAACCCAAGGTATTGATCTAGGTTAATTTTGGTATATTTTATTTCACTGCTAAATGATTTATTTATATATTAAAAAAAAAAAAAAAAAAAAAAAAAAACTTTCTTTCCTAAGATATGGTGAGTCCACGACATCCTCAATCACTGTTGGGAATATTACTCCTGGCCAGCAGGAGGAGGCAAAGAGCACCACAGCCAAGCTGTTAAGTTTCACTCCCCTTCCCACAACCCCCAATCATTCTCTTTGCCTTGGTGTATGGAGGAAGTGAAGTTTTTGGTGTCTAAAGAAAATTTGATTTCTGCGCTTCAAGCAAGATTTTAGGGTCTAGCCGTACTCCACGTTATTCCCTGCAGTAGAGTAGTGGTGGCTTTAAAGCAGTTAGGAACTTGTAAGGTACTTCTTGCGGCATTTTCCTAACAATTTGCTGCCCTAGTATAGAAAGCCAGAGTAGGTTTACTCTGTTCTTTCTTTTTCACATGCCTCTGTGAGGAAGTGTGTCCTATCATGCCTGAGAGCTGTTTTCCTGCCGGACAGCGGTTTAGCAGGTAAGTGCCTCTGTCTTCTAGGTGGGTAGACTATGCACTTTAAGGAGAAGAAAAAGATCACTTAATAAAGAATCCTGCATATATTTATTGGGACATAAAATTCCTTGGAATGGGAATGATTTAGGGCAGGGGGCAGGCACATAAGGCATGTGTTGTGAGACGGGGTTATCTCCCTTAGTAGAGTAAGGGATTGATTTTATTTGGGCTCTGTGTTCTCTTGGGCTTATGTGTTTTGTACTATACTTAGCACAAGAGTGTTATGTTGGTGTATTCCGACATCCAGATGAGGTTTCCTTTTAGTTTTTATTTATAGACTGACAAGCTTGGGTGTTTGCTGTCTGGCATCGCTTACTGTATTGCGATCGGACCTGCAATTTTACCCGCAAACTACTCACGCTGAGGGAAGTTCTTTACAGAGATCGAGTCTTTCTGGTATGTTCGTGCCTCCTAGGGTGCAGGTCTATTACGACGATCACATGATGCTCTTTTACTTTGTATTTAAAGCAGTGTCGGCTACGCAGCAGTGTTTTGCAATATTAAGGATTCCCTTCATTACGGTCTTTCGGTGAAGTCGCAGGAACGGAAGGCAGGTAGGCGCCTTAGTTACTGCTGAGGTGTGGAGGTACTGAGATTTTTTTGAGCGTATTTTGACTCTTCATTTGACTTTTATAGAGAGGGTCAGTTTACAGTTTGCTGGAGCCAATTCTTTTGTTGAGGGTTCTTTTATAAACAATAGAAACATTTATATACCTTTTTTATTTTATTTTTATTTTTTTTATTTTTTTTTAGGTATAACTTTGCTTTTTAAAAGAGTATAACATAGCCTGTTCTTTTTATAAATTGTATTTCTGAAGCCATGTCTGCTCTCATGAATCAGGGCCTTTTGTGTTTTGAAGCACAAATTGCTGCTCCTATGCAATTTTGTTCCTCATGTGTTAAGAAAACATTGCAGTGTAAAGGAATTTTTTTTTTTTTTTTTTTTTTTTTTTTTTTTTATGCTTAGCCCAACGTCTCTCAGGATGATGCTGTTCAGGCATTGCTACAGCTTTCTCCTGTTTCATTCCAAGCCTCAATGGCGTCACATGCAGTGCCCTGCGGTTCCTCTCAATCTCCTGGAGAAGTTTATTTGCAAGCAGAAATTGCTACCCAGGTATCATCAGCGGTATCTGCGCGTTAGCTGCCTTTCCTATTTTAAAAGGAAAATGCAAGAGTAAAATTAGAGATTCAGATAGTAAGGTTTCTGATCCAGCTCTTGCTACTCAAGTTGCCCTCCCTCATAAATCTGATTAGGAAGATACGTAGGTAGCCTCTGAGGGTGAAATCTCAGATTCGGACAGTGTAATGCCGCCTTCTGATGCTGAAGTTGTATCCTTCAGATTTAAGCTTGAACACCTTTTGTGTACTGTTAAAGGAGGTTTTGGCTTCTCTGGATGACTCCGACACCCCTGCTGTTGTCATTCATAAGAAAGCAAGTAAACTTAAGTTATTTTGATGTTTCTTCCTCTTCGGAAGTGTTTCAGGTTCCTGACCATGCTACGGAGATTATTACACAGGAATGGGAGAAGCCAGGGATACATTTTTCTCCATCTATTTAAAAAAAAAAAAATGTTTCCTGTCGCTGACTCTGTTAAAGAGCCTTGGCACACTGTACCTAAAGTAGAAGGGGCCATTTCTACTTTGGCTAAAAAAACTACTATTCCTATTGAGGATAGCTGTGACTTTAAGGACCTAATTGTCAACAAGCTGGAGGCCTATTTAAAGAGGATATATGTTCATCAAGGTCTCCTATGGCAACCGGCTGTGTGTATTGCCACTGTGACAAGTGCGGCATCCTACTGATTTGATGCCCTGTCTGATTCTCTTCAGGTAGAGACAACTTTGGATGAGATCCAAGATAGGATTAAGGCTCTTAAGCTAGCCAATTCCTCTATTTCTGATGCTATCATGCAGGCTATTAGACTGGGAGCCAAGTCTTCTGGTTTCGCTGTGCTAGCCAACAGGGCTTTGTTGCTGAAATTTTGGTCAGCTGTTGTTTCCTCGAAGGTAAAGCTTTTGGCGATTCCTTACAAGGGTAAGACGTTGTTTGGACCTGGTCTGGCAGAAATAATTTCTGTTATTACAGGTGGAAAAGGGTCTTTTCTACCTCAAGATAAGAAGCATAGACCTAAGGGACGTCAGAGTAATTTTCGTTCCTTTTGAGAGAGGAAAGCCTTCCCCTTCTTCATCCAAGCAGGAACAGTCCAAGTTTTCTTGGAGACCCAATCAGTCTTGGAACAAGGGGAAGCAGTCAAAGAAACCCACAGCTGAATCCAAATCAGCATGAAGGGTTTGCCCCCGATCCGGGATTGGATCAAGTGGGGGGGTAGACTTTCTCCGTTCTCTCAAGTGTGGATCTGAGATGTTCCAGATCCTTGGGCTTTGGACATAGTATCCCAGGGTTACAAATTAGAATTCAAGACTTTTCCTCCCAGGGGCAGGTTTCACCTCTCAAGATTATCTGCAGACCAGATAAAAAGAGAGGCATTCTTGAAATGTGTTCATGACCTTTCCTCCCTGGGAGTGATAGTTCCAGTTCCTATACAGGAACAGGGTCTAGGTTTCTATTCCAATCTGTTAATAGTTCCCAAAAAGGAAGAAACTTTCCGTCCTATTCTAGATCTGAAGTGTTTAAACAAGTTTCTCAGAGTACCGTCCTTCAAGATGGAAACTATTCGTTCCATTCTTCCCTTGATACAAAAGGGTCAGTTTATGACCACCATAGACCTGAATGATTCGTATCTTCATGTTCCCATTTACAGGGATCATCACAAGGTCCTGAGATTTGCCTTTTTTAGACCAACACTTTCAGTTTGTGGCTCTTCGGTTTTGGCCTTGCCACAGCTCCCAGAATTTTTTTCAAAGGTCCTATGGACTCTCTTGGCAGTGATCAGGTGTCTGGGAATTGCTGTAGCGCCATACCTGGACAACATTTTGGTTCAGACGCCATCTTTTCAACAAGCAAAATCTCATACAGAAACCTTGTTGTCTTTTCTACGTTCCCACGGAAAGTGAATCTGGAAAAAGAGTTCCCTTGTTCCAGCTTTTTTGGAACCATAATAGATTCTCTAGCTATGAAGATTTTTCTGACGAAGGTCAGAAAATAAACGATTCTTGCTGCTTGCCTCTCTCTGCAGTCTACTTTTCGACCATCAGTGGCTTAATTTATGGAGGTATTTGGCCTGATGGTGGCTTCCATGAACTTCATTCCCTTTTTGCTCGGTTCCATTTAAGAGCTCTGCAGTTATGTATGCTCAGACTTTCTCAGGATATTCTGTCTCAGGGCACATGCTTCCGGAGACCTTCCTGGGTGATTGTTACCACGGACGCCAGCAAGCTGGGCTGGGGAGCAGTCTGGGACTCGTTAAAGGCGCAGGGACTATGGACTCGGGAGGAGTCTGCTCTCTCCATAAACATCCTGGTGTTGAGAGCGATTTTCAATACTCTGATGGCTTGACTTCAGTTGTTCTCTGCTCGGTTTATCAGATTCCAGTCAGACAACATAACCTCAGTGGCTTACATCAACCACCAGGGAGGAACTCTGAGTTCCTTAGCCATGAAGGAGGTGGCTCGGATTGTGCAATGGGCGGAAGCTCACAATTGCTGTCTGCCATCCACATCCCAGGAGTGGACAACTGGGAAGCGGATTTCCTCAGCAAACAGACCTATTATCCCGGGGAGTGGGCACTCCATCCGGAGGTATTCTCCAGTTTAACCCTCAAATAAGTTCAAGGTACGGTTCAAGGTTAAGAGACCCTCAGGCCGCTCTGATAGATTCTTTGGCGGTTCCTTGGTTTTTCAGGCCGGCATACCTGTTTCCTTCGTTTGCGCTCCTTCCACGAGTCATTGCTCGTATCAAACAGGAGAGAGCATTGTGATTCTAATAGCCCCTGCGTGGCCTCGCAGGATCTGGTTACAGACCTAGTGAAGATGTCTTCTCTTCCACCTTGAAGCTTTCCTCTGAGGAAGGACCTTCTAACTCAGGATCTATTCCTTCATCCAAAACTCATTTCTCTGAAGCTGACTGCTTGGAGATTGAACGCTTCGTTCTGTCTAAGCATGGGTTTTCTGAGTCGGTCATTGAGACCTTGATTCAGGCTCGCAAGCCTGTAACTATAAAGATTTGCCATAAGGTATGGTATAAATACCTTAATTGGTGTGAATCGAAGGGCTACTCTTGGAGTAAGGTTAGGATTCCTAGGATTTTGTGTTTTCTCCAGGAAGGTCTGGTCTCTCTCCTCTTCTTTCTCTTCTTTCTCTTCTTTCTCTTCTTTCTCTTCTTTCTCTTCTTTCTCTTCTTTCTCTTCTTTCTCTTCTTTCTCTTCTTTCTCTTCTTTCTCTTCTTTCTCTTCTTTCTCTTCTTTCTCTTCTTTCTCTTCTTTCTCTTCTTTCTCTTCTTTCTCTTCTTTCTCTTCTTTCTCTTCTTTCTCTTCTTTCTCTTCTTTCTCTTCTTTCTCTTCTTTCTCTTCTTTCTCTTCTTTCTCTTCTTTCTCTTCTTTCTCTTCTTTCTCTTCTTTCTCTTCTTTCTCTTCTTTCTCTTCTTTCTCTTCTTTCTCTTCTTTCTCTTCTTTCTCTTCTTTCTCTTCTTTCTCTTCTTTCTCTTCTTTCTCTTCTTTCTCTTCTTTCTCTTCTTTCTCTTCTTTCTCTTCTTTCTCTTCTTTCTCTTCTTTCTCTTCTTTCTCTTCTTTCTCTTCTTTCTCTTCTTTCTCTTCTTTCTCTTCTTTCTCTTCTTTCTCTTCTTTCTCTTCTTTCTCTTCTTTCTCTTCTTTCTCTTCTTTCTCTTCTTTCTCTTCTTCTTCTCTCTCTCGTCCACGACCCCCACCCTTTATTTAAGACGGTTAATTATGAATAAAGCTCAGCCACCTACGCAACCTTTGTGTTACTCCTTTTTCTCCATTTCCCTTCAGTCGAATGACTGGGGGTTGTGGGAAGGGAGTGATACTTAACAGCTTGGCTGTGGTGCTCTTTGAAATCTCTTGCTGGCAAGGAGTGATATTCCCAACAGTAATTGAGGACGTCGTGGACTCACCATATCCAGAATTTTTTTTTTTTTATGCTTACCTGATAAATTTATTTCGGAATTGTTTCTCACTGAAATTATTTACATACCACTTATGCAATCATGACATAAATGATTGTAATAGCTTCTCTGGGATCCCTTTATTATTATTATTTTTTATAAAATATTTTACCAGGAAGGATACATTGAGATTTCTCTCGAATTTAAGTATGTCCTGGGTTCACAAAACATTGCATTGATACAATAGGGTACAATAAAATACAAAAACAATATTAATACATAATATATGCAAAATTTAACATAGAACAGGTAGGATGGATATATATCTATATCTACCATGACAGGTGCATTTTGTTTTGAGATATGTAGAGCGGGATCTATTGTTCACACACGGCTTTGCCATTGCTTGTTTGTTTTTTGTTTGTTTTTTGGTAATTTAGAATTCCGCTAATTGCAGCTGCGCACCACACTATGGCTTTTAGCCGGCATACTTTAGATGCATTCTCAATGTGTGCGTTGTTAAATTGATGAAACAGGCAGCAGTGGCTTTAGCTTACACATATATCTAAAGATCTTAAAGCTGAGGCTGTAAGTATTTTTCACAAAAACAGCAACATTGGAAAAAGGGGTCATGTTTTCAAGTTGAAGGGCAGTAGGTTCAAGAGAGATTTGCGGAAGCACTTCACATGGTGGTTGATTCAGGGAATAAACTTCTATTTAAAGTGCTTAAAACTAACACTGAGGGATAAAGGATTTTAAAAATCCATGTTTTACGCATACGTCATTCCTACAAATAAACTTACACATTATAGAAAATTAGGGCTGACTTGATGCGCCTAAGCATCTTATCTGCTGTCAAACTCTTTTTCTATGTCATCTTAACTTCTGTTTTAAAATAAAGCATTTTATTTTTTTTATAATTTTAAAGTATGTTTCTTATCCCCACAGGTGTTGGTGTTTGTGGTCGGGGGCACGTTTCTGTTTTTGGAAGACCAGGATATTTTGATACTGTTGTTCAGCGGAAGATCCCATCAAGAAGTTTTTCAAAAACCACTGTGTATTTTGCCTCTAAAGATGGAACTACTAAAGATGGCTCTGGGGATGGGAATAAGGTATTATCTCCGGGCTTCCAGGTAAAGGGATACTGAACCCAAATTTTTTCTTTTGTGATTCAGATAGAGCATGCAATTTTAAGCAACTTTCTAATTTACTCCTATTATCAAATTTTCTTCATTCTCTTGGTATCTTTATTTGAAAAGCAAGAATGTAAGTTTAGATGCTGGCCCATTTTTGGTGAACAACATGGGTTGTTCTTGCTAATTAGTGGATACATTCACCCACCAATAAACAAGTGCTGTCCATTGTACTGAACCAAAAATTGGCTGGCTCCTTAACTAAGATAGCAAGAGAACGAAGAAAATTTGATAATAGGAGTAAATTAGAACATTGCTTTAAATTGCATGCTCAATCTGAATCACAAAAGAAAAATTTTGGGTTCAATGTCCCTTTTAACTTGTTTCAATGGTTTTATACTTTAGCTGTTTAATTCTAGGTTTATTAAAATCTTGTTACATAAAGAGATCCTATCACTAAACCTTAAGTAACAAGGATAGAATTATGGATTCTGCAGTGAACTAGGTGGGCTTTAAAATTATTTACCTGCCTACCTTTCTTAACCCCTTAATGACAACTGACGTACCAGGTACGTCATGCAAAAACTGTTAATGACAATAGATGTACCTGGTACGTCAGTTGTCTAACAGAGTGCTGGAAGTGATCGCAATCGCTTCCAGTAGCTCTCAGGGTATTGCAGTGATGCCTCAATATGGAGGCATCCTGCAATACCTTTTTACAAGCCTCCGATGCAGAGAGAGCCACTCTGTGGCCCTCTCTGCACCGGTAGCAATGGTGCCGTTGTCCGGGTGGGAGCGTAGCAAGGCGGCGGCCCATCGCTACCCGGCATCCGGTTCCTGTAACTGCAATGTGCACGCCGGGAGCGTGCATGGCCTGCGGGGGCGCGCGTGCGTATGCACGGGCGCGCGCGCATTAGCCTCTGACACCAATGGAAAAAAAGTAAAAAAAAAAAAAAAAAAAGTTAAAAACGTTTAAAAAAAATTAAATATAAAAGGATCTGGGAGGAGGGGGGATGGGGGTATTAAGGGGGGGCTGCTACACTACAGAAATGTTTGAAAATATTGTTTTGGGGGGGCAAACTGGGTACTGGCAGACAGCTGCCAGTACCCAAGATGGCGGCAATTGAGTAGCAGGGAGGGTTATAGAGCTGTTTGGTTGGGAATCAGGGAGGTTGGGGGCTAAGGCAGAGCTCCATTACAGCTGAATAAATCTTTTTAAAAAAAAAACTCCTTTTATTTAGTACTAGCAGACTTTCTGCCAGTACTTAAGATGGCAGGGACAATTGTGGGGTGGGGGAGGGAAGAGAGCTGTTTGGGAGGGATCAGGATGTGGGATGTGTCAGGTGGGAGACTGATCTCTACACTAAAGCTAAAATTAACCCTGCCAGCACCCTACAAGCTACCTAATTAACTCCTTCACTGCTGGGCATAATTCACGTGTGGTGCGCAGCAGCATTTAGCGGCCTTCTAATTACCAAAACGCAACGCCAAAGCCATATGTCTATTTCTAAACAAAGTGGATCCCAGAGAAGCTTTTACAACAATTTGTGCCATAATTGCACAAGCTGTTTGTAAATAATTTCAGTGAGAAACCTAAAATTGTGAAAAATTTAAAGGTTTTTTTTTTATTTGCTCGCATTTGGCGGTGAAATGGTGGCAGTAAATATACCAAAATGGGCCTAGATCAATACTTGGGGTTGTCTACTACACTAAAGCTAAAATTAACCCTACAAGCTCCCTACATGCTCCCTAATTAACCCCTTCACTGCTGGGCATAAAACACGTGAGGTGCGCAGCGGCATTTAGCGGCCTTCTAATGATTAAAAAGCAACCCCAAAGCCATATAAGTCTGCTATTTCTGAACAAAGGGGATCCCAGAGAAGCATTTACAACCATTTGTGCCATAATTGCTGAAGCTTTTTGTAAATAATTTCAGTGGGAAACCTAAAGTTTGTGACAAAATGTGTGAAAAAGTGAACATTTTTTTTTTTTATTTGATCGCATTTGGCGGTTAAATGGTGACATGAAATATACCAAAATGGGCCTAGATCAATACTTTGTGATGTCTTCTAAAAAAATATATACATGTCAAGGGATATTCAGGTATTCCTGACAGATATCAGTGTTCCAATGTAACTAGCGCTAATTTTGAAAAAAAGTGGTTTGGAAATAGCAAAGTGCTACTTGTATTTATTGCCCTATAACTTGCAAAAAAAAGCAAAGAACATATAAACATTGGGTATTTCTAAACTCAGGGCAAAATTTAGAAACAATTTAGCATGGGTGTTTTTTGGTGGTTGTAGATGTGTAACAGATTTTGGGGGTCAAAGTTAGAAAAAGTTTTTTATTTTTTCCACATATTTTATAAAAAAATTTATAGTAAATTATAAGATGATGAAAATAATGGTATATTTAGAAAGTCCATTTAATGACGAGAAAAACGGTATATAATATGTGTGGGTACAGTAACTGAGTAAGAGGAAAATTACAGCTAAACACAAACAGTGTAGAAATGTAAAAATAGCCCTTGTCCTTAAGGGTAAGAAAATTGAAAAATGGTCCGGTCATTAAGGGGTTAAAGGAACATTTATAGTGTAACAAGTACATGCTCACATTTTTAGCAGCAACAACCTTCCAAGTGTGTGTGTGTTTTAACCCCTGCAAACAGGTTTTGTTTTAACCATTTTTTTAACCCCTTTGTGAAGATTAAAATAAACATACATACAGCAGGGTTGCTAGTGCTAAAGTAACATGCTCTAATCTAAACTAAAATATAGGTGTGAGTTGTTTTTCTTACAGGCCAGAGAGAGCAGTACCAGTTGTGCACAGACATAAACTTATTTTTAGTCTCATTAACCTTTTCATGCAACCCCCCCCCCAAAAAAAAAAAAAAACAACAAACATAAATGAATTGCTTAAGGACAAAGGTTTTTCACAGTTTTCATTCTCAACTGATGCAGGCAATTTTGACATTTTTGCTCACTGTTGGTTTTACCATAATTATCTTCTCTCTTGTTAAGTGCACCCATACGTATTATACACCATTTTTGAACAGACAAAAAATAAATAAATATTAATTTAGTACTAAAAAATAAGATTGCACTTTCTTTCATTCTGTGGTGAGAGTCCACGATCCTTGACGTGTGGATTTGAATTCCCATCACTGGGAGGAGGCAAAGAACCCCAGACAACAAAAATCTTTGAAGCCTATCACCTCCCTGTATAGCCCAGTTTTGTTCTTTGCCTTCCAGGAGTAGGTGAAGATTGTCTGCTCCAGATTCTATGTGGAAAAGGATTCTCAGGCCTATGAGAGACCTATTTACCCCTCTTCATCAGTGATCTTTTTAAATAAAGGGGAACTGTGTAGTGACGCACTATTTCCCTATGGAATTTTAGTCACAAGCCCTCCACAGGTGTCTCAGGGACATGCCCCAGCCTCCTCCTGCTTGGTCATCATTATACTTCTTTTTTTCAACATCCTCTGCTCCCTAAGGCAGAACATGCTGCGATATCATCACAGAAAATGCACTGTGTCTGCAGAAAGAACTGAGTAGTGCCAGTTAAAATAAAATTTGTGCTTGCACATATTATTTCTACCTGTAGTTGTCACTGTTCCATTCTATCTCAAAGTAAATATTTACTGCATTCCTCTGTCTTCACTTTCCTCCCCTTTCCTGAACTTCAGTGCTATGCAGAGAAGGTAAGGCAGGAGTCAAGGAATGTCTTCTAAGTCTAGGAGCCAACCTAAAAACTTAGGAGCCAGATATTTATTTTGTTTAGTAAATGTGTGTGTATACATCACTGGGGCTGAAACTTTCCCAAATAAGTTAATTGGATATGCACAATATTCTAAAAATAGGGTTGTGGACCCTTACCAGGCCATTTTCAGAATACTGTTTAAAGTGAAAGTAAATTTTTCACACCTTCCACATATCTATCTAATATTTATCACTAATATTACCGTTTCGCTATGTTTTTTTCTTTTTTCTTTTCATTAATAATAGTGTTTATATTTTTATCTTTTATTTCCCTACCGTTATCTCTGTCACTCCTCCCACCCTCCTCTTCCTGGATTTTCTATACATTACGTATAGAGCGGTCACACCCGCTCTATACGTATTGTTAATGCGCGTTCACGATTAAAGCTACGATTGCGCATGCGCGAATCGCCGATCCAGAGCAAAACGCGCATGCGATGTTTATCAGGCAGCATTCTGAAATGCGGACTACCTTGGCAGCAATAGACTGTTAACTGTGCGAATTGTGAATGCGCGACGGAGAAATTCCAGTGTAGATTAGACTCCGCTCATGCGCAATAGGTTACAGCCCGGTATGACGTAGCTCAGCGGCCGCCGATTGGTCAGAAAGTCAATTGGAGGGTGAGGAAAACGTGACCAGAGAGTTAATTGCGAGATGAACAACGGGTTGAATTTGAACAAAAAAAAAAAAAAAGACTTTAGATGCGGCTATAAGGTATTTAATTATTGTTAAAAGAAAAACAATGAATGGAAGTCCTATTGTTTTTCTATTCATTGTGTAAATGTGCATAGCATAACCTCTAAGTTTACTTTCACTTTAAGCCATTTGGGAAAGCTTGAATCTTTGTTATGCATAGCAAAGAAAAAACATTTGAATGGCTGTGGATTATATTATTTATATGACATAATACACACCCATTTAAAAAAAAAAAAAAAAAGTAGGAAAAGTTTGGTACTTGTCTGCATGGTTGCTTAATTAACCTGTTCTTGCAGTATTATATGTAGTGTTTCCATCTCCCTTTTTTTTTTTTTTTTTAAAGATCTCTTTACTGGAATAAATACCGAGATTGCTAGGTAATTGCCCTTTTCTAAATCCACACTAAAATCATTCTGTTTTTGCAGTCCCCACCTCCTGTTTCTCGCTGTTCTAGATTGTAAGTTTCCATGGGAATAGGGCTGTCCATTTAATTCTTCCTGTATTTGTTTGATTTAAAGGGACAGTCAAGTATAAATTAAACTTTCATTATTCAGATAGGACTTTTAATTTTAATTGACTTTCCAATTTACTTTTATCATCAAATTTGCTTTTTTCTCTTGGTATTCTTTGTTTAAACTAAACCTAGGTAGGCTCATATGCTAATTTTTAAGCCTTTGAGGGCTGCCTCTTATCACATGCTTTTTAAATCTCTTTTCAACACAAAGAGACAGAAAGTACACGTGAGCTATATAGATAACACTGTGTTCAGGCACAGAAAGTTATTTAAGATCTAGCACAATACAATGCTAAATTTAAGACAATAGATAATAAACAGTCACAGTCATGTGATCAGGGGGCTGGAAGAAGGTTCCTAGATACAAGGTAATAACAAAGGTAAAAAGTATATTACTATAACTGTTGGTTATGCAAAACTGGGGAATGAGTAATAAAGGGATTATCTATCTTTTAAAACAATAACAATTCTATGGTTGACTGTCCCTTTAATTTTATCCTGTCTCTTAAAAATATTGTATCATCGATGTACGTCTGTTTTTGTACCCATGGACAATGCTGCAGAATTTGTTTTGCGCTTTATAAATAAAGAATATATATATATATATTAGGACATAACAATCATCTGGTCCTTAGCAGGTCTTAAAATTAGGTAAATACAACCTCAGATGAACAACAACACTTGACATTGCACCGTGTCGTGATTTATTTAACCCTTTCCTGCTGGGGTTAAAGTGTCTTCATCGGAACAACTGTTTCGATGTAAACAATTTGAAATCTCGCAATCGTGCACGAGATTTCAATGATGGGATCGCGTCAGGGGGGCGTCCCTTTGATGCTAGACACGCCCCCAGAGCACGATCCCATCAGAGAAGCGCCAGTGGCTTCAGAAAAGCCAAGCCGTTCATCGGCGCTAAAGGCCAGAAAAAATTTGGATGGAATACAATGCCGTAACGGCGTTAAAGGGTTAACAAAAATAAAGCCAAAATGTAGAAGTCGTGTGAAAAAACTAAGTACACCCTTACTGCTTCTATAGGAATTAAGAGGCTAAGTAGCTGACAGGTGCTGCTTAACAAATGCCCTTGATTAATTGATCATCAGCAAGTGTGACCACCTCTGTAATAGCCAAAGTTTTAGCAGTTTGCTGATCTGGAGCAATGAGGTGTGTGTTAACACAATGCCAAGGAGGGAAGACATCAGCAATGATTTTAGAGAAGCAATTGTTGCTGCCAATCAATCTGGAAAGGTTTATAAAGTCATTTCCAAACAATTTAAAGTCCACCCTTCTACAGTGAGATTATTCACAAGTGGAAAACATTCAAGACAGTTGCCAATCTTCCCCAGGTGTGGATCTCCCAGCAAATTCACCCCAAGGTGAGACCATCAGAGAAATTGCAAATGTTTCTCCGTAATTGCCAGTTTGGCAAAAACAGAGCATATCAGCACAAACATCTCATACCTGAAGCACGGCGGTGGATGGGGTGATGGTTTGGGCTTATTTTGCAGCTAAAGGATCTGGGCACCTTGCAGTCATTGAGTCCACCATGAAACTCCTCTGTATATCAAAGTATTTTAGAGTCAAATGTGAGGCCAATCTGTCTGATAACTAAAGCTTGGCCAATATTGAGTCATGCAACAGGACAATGATCCCAAGCATACCAGTAAATCTAGTACAGAAAGGCTGAAAAAGAAAAGAATCAAGGTTTTTTTTTAAAGGCCGAATCAAAGTCTGGACCTCAACCCAATTGAAATGCTGTACAGGCAAGGTAGGGAACAGCAACCAACAAGGGGCACGGGATAAAGGGTCAGCCAACCCCTCAGTGCAGATAAATGAAGAAAAGTTCACTTCAACCCACTGTGTCATGATTTATTTAACAAAAATAAAGCTCTTCTTTACAACGTTGCTTCAGTTCATTGACGTTTACGGGCATTTATTTATGCACAGCTCTCTTAAGGTCCTGCCATAGCATTTCATTCAAAGAAAAGTTCACTTCAACCCAACAAGTGCAGTAAAACAGACCTTTATTGCTTCATGGTCCCAAGTTAAAAAAATAACGTTTCAGACCTCTCACAGGATCTGTGTGTATGTATGTATGTATATATATATATATATATATGTACAGCCATTATGAATACATATGTTCAATATACATATATCTGTAAAAGTAATGCCTAATAGCCCTACATGCTTTGTTTGCTACTGTCCCAAAGTTAAAGAGCAATTCCTCGGTCCACTCTGTAACTTAAATCACATAAAGCAAGAGAAGGAAGGTGCTAACATTCATAAGGCATATATAGGTTCCCAGAATCTTCACTTGTACCCTAATGGGTGTCCACTTACTTGAAACAACCTTAATTGATATGAGGTAAGTAAATTGTATCGGTCTAATCCTTCCCCGTGTGCGGCAGTTACATCCACAGGCGTTTATTCAAATTCCTTTATGCCGTTATGGCGAAACTTTCATTTTTGGAAAACGTTCTGATGTTCCCCCTCCGTAATTAGGACTTTCGTATCACATAGATGGAAGTGATGCAAGAAAGAGCCGATAGTGTGATATTGTTTAATAATACCCAGAAAAGATAAAAATACACCCCAAACTATGAGGTATACTATGCGTGTAAGATTGCTAATTAGAACAGACATACAATCCGCGTCAGAATTCTTGCAAGCACCTGTTGAGCCCCAATCTAGGGTAGAAAAATTCGCCCTTATAAAGTCCTTACGCTTCTTTATAAGTAGATAGCTTTCGACACTGTTTAAATGTCAGCGCATTGGTGCCAACATGTTCATAAATGTGGAAGTAAACTACCCCTGAATGATCCTTGATAGGATCTGAAGCAATTACTTGACTACTGACGGTGGACACGGTTTCAGGCTTAAAACCATGGTAACCAGTCTGTTTACCTCACGCTGTCCCAATGACAGTGATCCGGTTAATCAGTGCCAGAAAGCTAGTTGGTCCCTTAAAGTGATTGATCTGCTTACGTCCTATATCTTCCATCTGCTATTTGTCAGTATATGGCAGGCTTATAACACAATATATTTAACAATTATCCTTTAAACTGAACCCCAATAAAATATGCATATACTAGAAACCATCAAATTAATATAAATTCCTAAATTCTTTATTATTAGTTAATATCTATGAACACATTGAAATATATTTGTAGGAACCATAATATGAATCAATATTATACACTTTTAAAACACGTTTAAAACTATTAAAATATGCTATGCAAAGTTCATAAAAGTTTACCTTTAAAATTAGCCTTATTCACAATAGCCTTTCATTCAATTAACACAATGAGATTCCAAGATTTTAGCTACTAACATTCAACAATACATTTTTAACAGTGCTTAATTAAACAATATATATATATATATATATATATATATATATATATATATATATATATATATATATATATATATATATATATATATATATATATATATTATATTTTGCAGAGATAAATTACTTAGCATACAAAAGATAAACTTAACCCTATACAGGACTATGAATATAAGCTAAAATACAAACTGCTCTCTTTAATCTATCAGTTGAAATTTAACTGTAGTGACTATGCATATATCTTATTTTATTATCACATGTAATTGCAATTTTTTTCTTTATACTTTAACCAGATAAACAAATCGATATCCAATATTTCTCAACAGGAACAATCTCACCTCAGAATACCAAAATTGGAGTATATTTGCATATGGAGAATAAAAGTAGCTGTTTACTTATAATAACTGCAGCAGTTATTCCTTCAGGGTTCAGCAAAAACGGTTTACCAGTCAAAGTTAGCCAGCAGCAGCCTCTTTTTCTCTCTATGCTTGGGGTTAAATCATCTGATGTCACCCCTCCCCTTTTTTTGATCAGTACCATCATTGGTGAGATTGGAAACGCCCAACGGAAGCTTGTCTCGGATTGGCCCTTTAAAACTGAACATGGATTGGTTCATCTGGGAATGTATGTCGTCAGGGAGATGCATCTTTGTAACAACCAATCGTCTTTTGGTTGTAATTCTTGCATCACAACACTGGATTTTGTCCATCGGGGGCAACATGACAAACAAAACAGATTCATTCTTAACATTTTTATTTGCTACAATTTAAATATCTTCCATATAATTTAAAATCATCATCATTTCTTGCATTAATTACTTACACTCCGAATTCCAGGCAGGATAGCATCATGTAAATTGTCTGATTATTTTAATATGAAACATCAAATTATTTTTAATATCATATTACATCAAAATAATTTATATTTCTAACTGTTCCAAAATTAATAGCATTTAAACTCCATTTAAAAATAGCATTCAGTATCCTGACATTGCATTGAATTTCAACAGGAATATAATATATTTCATATTTCTAATAAATCCTGAATGCATGAATCTTATCTATGGTTCATATTCATAGGACATCTTGTTATCAGAAGTCTAAAAAAAAAAATAAAGAGATACAGAGGTTATTATTCTGACATAGTAAAACATTTTAGACCGACTAAAATAGTCACCTATCAAGCTTAGCGAATACTCATGTAATTTTAGAAAATTAGACAATCTCCCAAATTCTATATTCATATATAATATGTTGTCTGAATATGTGTATATATATATATATATATATATATATATATATACACACATGTATTCATCTCTATTCTGTCTTTTAACAATGGGTCTAAGAGTGTTATTTAGAACATGTGTTTTTAGCTGGTCAAATTTTTACTGCCTCAATACACAGGCAGGAACTAATTAACAAGTTTATGTTAATCACTATGTAGTCATGGGTCTCTGCATCTCATTTGGCTTCAAACGCTTCAGTGAGCCATTGCATTGTTATCACATGTGTCTGTTAGCATTTGTTTCTTTTCAGATTAGAAAGATTTAGTGAAGGATTCTATGTTTATCTTTGTTTGACAAGATAATTGAGTTGCAAAAGACAATCCAGCTATTTCTTTGACATAGTGTCAATATATCCCTGTACGGGGTTATCTATCTTATAATCTGGTTCTTTTAAATTACCTTTTATGACTCATCCTGTGTAACCAAAAACAGTGGGGCTGAATTTCACACAATGCCATTTGAAGTTTTTAGAAATGAAATGAATTATTTGATGTACACAGCCACAGATCTATTAAATAATAAGTATACCTGTGTATATCATCTAATAATATTTCAAATACCTTGACATATTAAACAATCAAATTTACTTAAAATCCTATAAAATAGTATAGTAATATAATTAAAAATATTAGCTAATAAAACACAACTTTAAACCTATAACTGACTGCTTCATTAGTAAAACACCAGATAAATACATAAACAAATAATATTTTAAACCATTAAAAAAACGTTATTTTCTTAAAAACAAATTATATTTATCCTCTTTATTCTAATACTATTTTGACCTTGTATACAGTGTGGAATATGCAAAGCACTGAATCTAAATCTGTTGCCTTTCAGGATTGTTGGTAAACCATAAGTATAAGATCTGAATACACATTCAAATAGCACTATAAAAAAAAACAAAGTGAAAAACCTAACATTTAAATATTAAAAAGGATTACATTCTAATATCCATAAAGCAGTGGGTGCCGCCATATTGCAACTTGGGTTTCTTTTTCTGCTAAGGCCAATTAGGGACAGTTTTAAAGGATCACTCAATGCAGTAGAATTACATAATTAACAAATGCATGATAAAAAAAGACTGATTTAAACACCTACTCTGAATTTCAAAAAAGCAGTAAAATAGTAATAACTTTTTCTAGAAGCATTTTGCTAATAGAAGTATATTGAAAAATTATTCTATTTGAAATTTAAATGCACCCACGCACAACTTTGGCCTTTCTATGCCTTTTAATGTTTTAAAATAAGTCTAAACTGTTACCTCGTTGAGGGTTCAAATCATATCCACCTAATCATTTGCTTAAAGAAGAGGGTTGCATAGTTGGTTTTTTTTTTTTTGTCTAAATATGATAACCTGAAGATGTATTCTCCATAGTTAAATATTATTTATCATGTTTGATAGGAAAATGTACTCATTGAAAAACACTTTAATGATCTAAAAACGCAAACATAAATAAATACATAAAACAGTCATCTTATGTGAATACAGTTGTGGTGACTTGGCCTTAGGGCAGTTTCATATTCTGTTCACTCTTTAGTTATTCTCTAGTTATATACAAATGTACATCCTGTGTATTCAGTAAGTAGGTGACATCTAGTTTAGGGTGCTGACATGACAAAAACATGCAACTGAATAGTGACATTAGTGAAAGAAACAGTCTGCTGTTCCTAAATTTCAGCACATCACACCATCAGCAGAGGTTGCACAAAGCCTACAGCTGAAACATAAGGACAAAAAAAGATGCAATATTCAAAAAATAAATCCTTAAATTAAAGGGCACATTAAGTATTTTTTTTATTTTTAAGAAGACAAAAAAAGCCTGAAAATGGTGGACTGTTCGTGAAGCAATGTTTACTACATCGAACTGGCTTCTCAACAACATTGAAAGGATTGCGTAATATATCTCAGTGCAGGTGCACTATAACTAGAATAATCAAAGCAATGCTGTGTAGACTATAGGGTAAATAGTGTAGGCTGCAGAGTCTAAGCTTTCAGATGATTTAAAAAAAAGGAATACTCGCGACTCTCTGTTTTCCAAACATTCCTACACTAACAGCTGTGTTGTAGTAATTAAAAATGGAGTGTTTCTTTATTAACAATTTCAACATAAAAAAATTACTCTCTTCTTTTCTAAGATATGGTGAATCCACAGCATCATCAATTACTGTTGGGAATCTCACGAAGAACGAACGAAGAAAAATTGATAATAGGAGTAAATTAGAAAATTGCTTAAAATAGCATGCTCTATCTGAATCCCAAAAGAAAAAAATGTGGGTTCAGTGTCCCTTTAAGGATTTAGAAAGGTAGGAAAATTAACGTTTCTACAATTATTTTCGCAAAAGAAAAAAATTGGGTTCAGTGTCCTTTTAAGTTAAGGGTTTATTAAGGAAATTTGTTTCCACTGTTATTTAATTGTATTTATCCAGTTTTGTTTGTTTGTACATCTAGGATAAGATGTATTAAATCATTTTTAAAAGAAGTGTTTGTGGCATTTGTTCAGGGTCTTGGAGTAAAAGTCTATACCCAGGAACAAATGATTATTAAAAGGATCTTGAGGTACAAATAGTTAATTAAGCATTTCTGTCCCTTATATTTAGAATGAATCTTTTTTTAAAATTATGATATTCTTCGTTTTGAGCCTCTTGTCTCTAAGGACAATTTTAGACTGTTTGTCTATGCAATTGAATGTGTAAGATAGGTTGTTTTCTTCTGAACCTCATGTCTTCCAGGATGATCCTGTTCATGCAATGCCACAGCTTTCTCCTTAAACCTCCAAAGCCTCTGTGGTGTCACATGCAGCGCCCTGCAGTTCCTCTCAATCTCCTGGAGAAGTGTATTTGCCTGCAGATTTTGCAGCTCAGGTATCCTGTGCGGTATCTGCAGCTTTATCTGTTTTTCCTTTCCTACAGAGAAAACGCAAGATGACATTTAAAGATTCAGATAGTAAGATTTCTGCTACACAGGTTTCTCTCTCTCTCCTAAGTCTGATGAAGATGATTCGCCGGTAGCTTCTGAGGGTGAAATCTCAGATTCGGACAGTATAATTCCTTCATCTGATGCTGAAGTGGTCTCCTTCAGATGTATGCTTCAACACCTCGTGTACTGTTAATTGAGGTTTAAGCTACTTGGACGACATGGATACCACTGTCGTTGTCAACCTTTGAAAGTTTTGTGAACTTTATCATTTCTATGATGATCCTTCCTAGCAGGAAGTGTTTCTAGACGTGCCTTGGATATTTTCACAGGAATAGGAGAAGCTAGGGATACCTTTCTCCCTGTCTCCCGTCCTTTAAAGGATTTTCCTAAAAAAGTTGCTGACTCCATTAAAAAGCACGGTGCCCTAAGTAGAAGGGAGCTTTTCTACTATGGCTCAGAGAACTTTGATCCCTATGGAGGGTAGCTGCTCCCTTATGGATCCATGGATAAGAAGCTGGAGGTTTAATTGTTCATTTAGAGCAATACCTTGTCTTATTAGACTTGCTGTGCCAGGCCACCAAGCATTGTGGCTGACATCCTTGGTCAGCTGAGAAGCCTACCTGTGGCTTAGTGGTATAGCCTAGGCTTTATACTTCTGCAGTTGCAGGTTCAATATTTTATGTTTCCTCCAAATCCACGCTTTTGGAGTTTCCTTTCAAGGATGAGACCTTGTTTGGACTTGGTCTGGCAGAATTATCCTCTGACTTTACGGGTGAAAAAAGTGTTTTCCTTCTTGATACAGGGAGAGTCCACAGCTGCATTCATTACTTGTGGGAATACAGAACATGGCCACCAGGAGGAGGCAAAGACACCCCAGCAAAAGGCTTAAATACCTCCCCAATTTCCCTCATCCCCCAGTCATTCTTTGCCTTTCGTCACAGGAGAATGGCAGAGAAGTGTCAGAGTTTGATGGTTTTGCTTCTGCTGAAGCAGCCTTCAGGGGAGAGGTTTTGCAGGCTGTGGTGCCCTCAGATTAGGGTCCGCCTTTCTTTTATACCCTTCCATTAGCATTCAGTGTCCTCTGTAGCTTGGGTATTGTTCGCCACAAGTAATGAAGGCATCTGTGGACTCTCCCTTTATTAAGAAGGAAAACATAAATTATGACTTACCAGATAAGTTCCTTTCCTTCGATACAGGGAGAGTCCACAGCTCCCGACCATGGACGGCCCTAAATTTATTTTGTTTTCTTCTGGCACCTTTTTCACCCTATTTTTCCTACTGTTTCCTTGGCAGAATGACTGGGGGATGAGGGAAGTGGGGGAGGTATTTAAGCCTTTGGTTGGGGTGTCTTTGCCTCCTCCTGGTGGCCAGGTTCTGTATTCCCACAAGTAATGAATGCAGCTGTGGACTCTCCCTGTATCGAAGGAAAGGAAATTATCTGGTAAGTCATAATTTGTTTCCATCTTAATACGAGGAGAGTCCACGTCTTCATGCATTACTTCTGGGAAATACAGAACCTGGCCACCAGGAGGAGGCAAAGACACCCCAGCCAAAGGCATAAATACCTCCCCCACTCCCCTCATCCCCCAGTCATTCTTTGCCTTTCATCACAGGACCAGATCAGCTGTCCCAGGGGACATCCTTCCTGAGACCATCCTGGGAGATTGTGACTACGGACGCAAGCCTCTCAGGATGGGGAGCTGTTTGGGGTGCCAGGAAGGCACAGGGGAGGTGGAATTGGGAGGAGTCGCTTCTTCCAATCGACATCCTGGAACTTTGAGCGATCTTCAACGCTCTGAGTGCTTGGCTCCTCCTGGGTTTGTCCCAGTTCATCAGATTCCAGTCAAACAACATTACCTCGTGGCTTACATAAGCCATCAGGGGGTTACGAGAAGCTCCTTAGCCACGAGGGAAGTATCTCGGATTCTGGATTAGGCGGAGACCCGCAATTGCTCGCTGTCAGCGATCCACATCCCAGGTGTGGACAACTGAGAAGCTTATTTTCTCAGCAGACAATTGTTTCATCCGGGGGAATGGTCTCTTCACCCCGAAGTGTTTGCAGAGATTTGCATCAGATAGGGGACTCCGGAGATGGATCTCATGGCATCCAGATACGGGTTGCGGTCCAGGGATCCTCAGGCAGAACTGATAGATGCCTTAGCAGTGCCTTGGAGATTCAACATAGTCTACATATTTCCACCATTACCGCTTCTATTTTGAGTAGTGGCCCTCATCAAGCAGGAGCAAGCATCAACTATTGTGATTGTGTCAGGGTTTTTCCCCTGTTTTGTTTGCCATGTGCTGCTGGCAGCCATTTTACTCACCTCTCTTGCTGACTATGGTGCATTCTCAGAATTGTGATGTCATCACTTATTATTTAAAGGGCCTCTGTTCAGTATGCTTTGCCTTTGCATTGTCTCAGACCTGTTTGTGAGAGTTCCTGTGTATTACCTGGCTGTCTGATGTCCTTCCTGGTTCCTGATCCCTGGCTTGTTCCTGACTCTGCTGTTTTCCTTGTTCCTGATTCCGGCTTGTCTGACTATTCGCTTTGGCTCCTGACTCGGCTCGTCTGACTACCAGCTCTGGTTTTGATGCCTGGCTTGTTATTTGACTTGTGGACTTTTATTAATTATTTTATTAGTTATTAATAAAGGTGTCATTATTTTTGCACTTCTCGTCCTAGTCTGATTCCTGGCACCCTGACAGATTGCTTCATCGTGGCCGCGGAAGATGTGGTTTGCGGATCTGGTGGGGATGTCATTGTCTCCATTCATGGAGCTTGCCCTGTCGCAGGGATCTGCTGGTACAGGGCCCCTTTGTGCATCAAAATCTAGATTCTCTGAGACTGACTGCGTGGAGATTAAACGCTTAGTCTTAACCAGGAGGGGGTTTTCTGAGAGTGTGATTGATAATCTCATTCAAGCCAGGAAGCCGGTCATTCCTGGCATAAGGTCAGAGTATCCAGGATACTTTCCTTCCTCCAGGACGGTTTGGAGAAGGGACTTGCCGCCAGTTCCTTAAAGGGACAGATTTTGGCTCTCTGTGTTGTTACACAAGAAGCTCGTTGAACTTCCTGATATACAGTCTTTTTTGTTCAGGCTCTATCCAGGATTAGGCCTGTATTTAGACTGTCGTGCATCGGATCCGCTCATTGCCGTGTCGCCACGGCTCACGGATCCCTCTGTATCACATCACGTTGCCTAGCAACGTGACGCGGTATCCGGCACTCCTCCTGACGTCAGTCTCCCTGCCTCAAATCTCGGCGGGAGATCTTAATCGGGGCCCGTTTGTTTTCTCTCCCTCTTCATGTCGGACTGGAGCTGTGTGAGTAGTGTTCTGTGTTCTCCTTATCCCCTGCCAGAATCTCCTTGCCTGGATACTTCATTGTTTGCTAACCTGCTTTAGGGGACATTTGCTCTAACTAAGCCTGCTAAAAGGAATACTACATTGTTTGTTTACTAACCTGCTTAAGAGGACATTTGATTTAACAAGCCTGCTAAAAGGAATTCTACATTGTTTGTTTGCTAACCTGCTTAAGGGGACATTTCATTTAACAAGCCTGCTAAAAGGAATACTACATTGTTTGTTTGCTAACCTGCTTAAAGGGATATTTGCTTTATTCTAGTCTGCAATAAGGAAATCTCTGTTTATTTTCGAACCTGCTTAAAGGGACATTTACATTGTTTGCTAACCTGCTTAAAGGGACATTTGCTTTATTTTAGTCTGCAATAAGGAAATCCTCTGTTTATTTTCGAACCTGCTTAAAGGGACATTTGCTTTCTCCAAACTTGCTAAAAGGAATCTGTTTGTTTTCTAATCTTCTTAAAGGGACATTTGCTTTCATCAATCCTGTGTGGGTCACGTCCTGGATATTTCTCAGTGTGCTAGCGTGTGTATTTACTTTTCACGCTAGCAGTTGGGTTGAATCCTGGGCTGGTCCTTTACGGCTGACATTACAAACGGGCCAATAAAATGGACCCCACTGAATTATCCATGGCCGTGACCCACCAGGGACAATTATTGGGATCTCATGCTACCCACTTGCAATCCTTGGACGCAAAGTTGGATCAGATAACTACTTTACTTCAGAATATGGCTGCTCCTATACCTCCTAATCCTATTCCTTTGGATCCCTCTTCCCCTACGAATCCTACCAATCAGTCACAAGGACAGCTCAGTCCTAGGATACCTCTTCCGGACAAATATGATGGAAATCCTGAGGATTGTAGGGGTTTTCTGAATCAGTGTCACCTTCATTTACGGAATAGTCCTGTTCTCTTTGCAACTCCCTCCTCTAGAATCACTTTCCTTATTTCCTTAATGAAAGGTAGAGCCTTGGCCTGGGTATCACCTTTACTTGAAAAGAATGATCCAATACTCCAGGATGTGGATACATTCCTCTCTGTCTTTTCAAATGTCTTCGATAAACCAGGGAGGTCTGCCGCTGCTGAAGCTTCTCTTCTAGACTTACGACAAGGTGGTCAACCTGTATCTCAATATGCCATTGAATTTCGCACTCTAGCTTCTTAGACTACTTGGAATCAGGGAGCTCTTAGAGCAGCTTTTCGCAAAGGACTCTCTGAACGTCTCAAAAGATGAGTTGGTCTATCGTGAACTCCCAGAATCTCTAGAAGCTCTGATAAATCTTTGTATTTGCCTCGATTCCAGGTACCGCGAACGCCAACAAGAAAGAGAGAGAAGTCAGATAGCTTCTAATCGACCTTTTCGTCTGGTACCTCGTCTCTCTAACCCTTTAACTCCCGCTTCTCCACCTTCCGATCAGGCTGAACCAATGGAAATAGGCACCATTAGATTAACTGAAACTGAACGTCTGAGGAGACGCTCTCTTGGACTGTGTTTATACTGTGGCCTTAAAGGACATTTATTAAAAGATTGTCCTACCAGACCGTTAAAAGCCAGGGCTTAACTTCTGTCCAGGGAGCTAAGCTAAGCCAAATAGGATCTCATTCCCTCAATAATAAACTTTTTGTTCCGGTTACTCTTCAAGTTGGAGGAGACAAGATTCATACTCAAGCCCTTATTGACTCTGGTACTGGAGGAGTCTTCATCGATTCCACATTTGTAACTACTCACTCTATTCCGTTAAGCAAAAAGGAGTATTTTATTCCTGTCTCCACTGTTAGTGGAGATCCTCTGGGTCCCGGACTTATCCAGTTTGCTACTAGACCCGTCCTCTTTTCTGTAGGAATTCTTCATTCAGAGACAATATGTTTTGACGTAATCTCGACTCCTCAATTTCCCATAATTTTGGGTCTTCCCTGGCTCCAGTTACATAACCCTGTCTTCTCTTGGATTCAAGGCAAACTCATTTCCTGGGGATCTACATGTCAAAATAGTTGTCTTCAAATACCCACTAAAGTGCCTCTCACTATTGCTCTCACTATTGATACCTCTGGGTCGTTACCCGCACCTTATCAAGATTATGTTGATGTTTTTTCCAAAAAAGAAGCAGAACGTCTTCCCCCACACCGTCCTTTTGATTGCCCCATTGATCTACTTCCTGGGGCAACCTACCCTCGTGGCAAGACATATCCGCTCTCAAGGCCTGAGAATGTAGCCTTAGAGGAATATATCCAAGATAGTTTGGCTAGAGGTTTTATTCGACCTTCCTCTTCTCCTCTAGGGGCAGGATTCTTTTTTGTGGGGAAAAAGGATGGAGGTCTGCAACCTTGTATTGATTACCGGGGTTTGAATCAAATCACAGTCAAGAATAGTTACCCTCTACCTCTTATTCCTGAACTGTTTACTTATCTTCAAGGAGCTACAATTTTTACTAAACTGGACCTTCGTGGTGCTTATAATCTTATTCGCATGCGCAAAGGTGACGAATGGAAGACAGCCTTTAACACTCGATTTGGGCATTATGAATATCTGGTCATGCCCTTTGGGCGGTGTAATGCCCCTGCTGTTTTTCAACACTTCGTGAATGAGATCTTTCGGGATTTTTTGAACTCCTTCGTCATTATTTATCTTGACGATATTTTAATTTTTTTCCCACAAGTATCAAGATCACGTACACCACGTCAGGAAGGTTTTGCAACGGTTACGAGACAATCATCTATTCGCCAAGTTGGAGAAATGTTCATTTCATCAAAAGTCCATACCTTTCTTGGGTTATGTAATATCTGAATCCGGATTTGAAATGGATCCGAATAAACTTTCTTCCATTTTGGACTGGCCTAGACCTGATTCTCTTAAGGCCCTACAACGGTTTCTTGGCTTCGCCAGTTATTACAGGAAATTTATCAAAGGATTTGCTACTATTACTACTCCCCTTACGACACTCACTAGAAAGGGGCAAGATTGTAAAGAATGGCCCCCAGAGGCTATTAAGGCCTTTGAGTCCCTAAAAAAGGCCTTTTCTTCTGCACCCATACTCCGTCACCCAAATCCGGATTTTCAATTTATCCTAGAAGTGGATGCTTCTTCTGTTGCAGCTGGGGCTGTTCTTTCCCAACGAATACCTAACACGGGTAAGATTCATCCTGTAGGTTTCTTTTCCAAGAAATTTACTTCTTCTGAATTAAATTATGACGTTGGCAATAAAGAGTTATTAGCCATCAAGATGGCTCTGGACGAATGGAGGCATTGGTTGGAGGGTACTACCTTTCCATTTTCCATACTCACTGATCATAAAAATCTTCTTTATCTCCAAACTGCCAAACGATTGAATTCCAGACAAGCTCGTTGGTCTTTATTCTTCTCATGTTTTAATTACAATCTTTCCTATATACCTGGTTCTAAGAATACAAAAGCGGATGCCTTATCCAGACAGTTTCAATCTACCTCTACTCTAGAATCTGGTACCATACTTCAACCACAAGAAGTCATAGCTCAATTATCAACCTCTTGTTTACAGGACTTACAGTCTGCTCAAAAGGATTTTCCTTCATCTCTCAAACCTCCTGACGGTTTATTATTTGTTCCTGAACATCTCCGTCCTAAGATTCTACATTGGGCTCATGATAGTCCTCTCTCTGGACATCCTGGCGTCAGTTACACGACTCGGAATCTCAAACAGTATGTCTGGTGGCCTACTCTCACTCAAGATGTTAAAGATTATGTCTCAGTTTGCACACAATGTGCTATAAATAAAACTCCTCGTCAACTCCCTTCTGGTTTGCTTCAACCTTTATCCATTCCTCACCAGCCTTGGACCCATTTATCTATGGATTTTATTACTGACCTTCCTCTTTCTGCCGGAAACAACACTATTTTAGTGGTGGTCGACAGGTTTACGAAGTCTGCTCATTTCATTCCTTTGCTTGGTCTTCCATCTGCCAAGGGACTTTCTGAGATTTTCCTTTTGCATATCGTGAGATTACATGTTTTTCCTATGGACATCGTCTCCGATAGAGGGGTACAATTTGTTTCTCGGTTCTGGAGATGGCTCTGCCAACATTTTGGCACTACAGTCTCTCTTTATCAACTTCTCATCATCCACATTCTAACGGCCAAACCGAGAGAGTAAACCAGTGTCTGGAGACTTACCTTAGACATTATGTGGACCATCATCATTCTAATTGGACTTGTTACCTTCCTTTGGCGGAGTTGGCCCATAATGCTCGTTACAATTCATCTCTTCAGTCTTCTCCTTTTTTTGCAGCTTACGGATTTCAACCCAGAACATTTCCTCTGTATACTTCCTCTTCTGAAAATCCTGCTTCTGATCAAACTGCTCGGAGATTAACTCGACATTGGCGTAAGATACGTGTTCTTCTTTCCAAAGCCTCTAATCGATACAAGTTTTTTGCTGATCGCAGACGGAAGAAGGGTGATTTATTTGGGGACCTCAATAGATTCTCTATATAGGAGAAGATTTCTAACAGAGGTCAGATAATCAAGGATTTATTCATTTTCCTCTCTCTGCAGTCTACTGTCCGGCCAACAGCAAGCTCTAGTGGTCCGGGAGATAGCTTAGCCATCTTGCAACCAGAAGGTTGGGAGTTTGGATCTAGCTGCAGTTGCTTTTACCTTCACTTTTCAGTGACTCAATGTATGGAGGGAATTGGTCTGATGGTTTCCATGGACATCATTCCCTTTTGCTATTTTCCATAAAATGGAGAACATTTGGATCTGTCTCAGAGGATAGATCTAGATCAGTCGACAAGAGACTCACCCCCCGTAGTTGTTTTTCACGAGTATCTGCCTCAGGGCGCATGCTTCTGGAGACATTCCTGGGTGATGTGTCCACGGGCGCCAACCTACTGGGCTGGGAAGCAGTCTGATGGCTTGGCCTTAGTCGCCCTTAGCTTGGTGCCAGTCGGATAATATCACCTCAATGGTTTACATCAACCACCAGGGAGGAACTCAGAGTTTCTTTGCCATGTAGTAGGTGACTTGGATTGTTTAGTGGGCGTAAGCTCACAATTGCTGTCTGTTATCCACTTGGACAATTGTGAATCGGACTTCTGAACAAACGGATATTTCATCCTGGGGAGTAGGCTCTCCATCCGGAGGTGTTTTCTAGGTAAACCCTCAAATGGGGGGTTCCGGAGTTGGCTTCTGAGGGCATTTTGGCATAATGCCAAGCTTCCAAGGTACGGTTCATGGTCAATTGATCCGCAGACTCCCCTGATAGATGTTCTGCCGGTTTTCTTGTGATTTCAGTCTTGCATACCTATTTCCTCCGTTTGCTCTCCTTCCACGAGGGCTCGTATCAAACAGGAGAAAGATTTGGTGATTCTATTAGCCCCTATGTGGCCTCGCAGGATCTGGTATGCAGACCTAGTGGAAATGTTGTCTCTCCCACCTTGGAAACTGCCTCTGAGGAAGGACCTTCTGATTCAGGGTCCCTTCCTTCATCCAAATCTCGTTTCTCTGAAGCTGACTGCTTGCTTGGTTGAACTCTTAGTTTTGTCTAAGCTTGTTTTTTTCTGTGTTGGTCATTGAGACCATGATTCAGGCTCGCATTCCAGTTACTAGAAAGATTTATCATAAGATATGGCGTCAATATCTTTACTGGTGTGAATCCAATGGTTACTCTTGGAGTAGCGTCAGGATTCCTAGGATTTTGTCTTTTCTCCAGGAATGTCTGGAGAAGGATTTGTCAGTCAGTAGCCTGAAGGGTCAGATTTCTGCATTTTCTATTTTGCAACATAAATGTCTGACGTTCCAGATGTGCAATCTTTTTGTCAGGCCTCGGTCAGAATCAAGCCTGTGTTTAAGTCTATTGCTCCTCCTTGGAGTCTTATCCTTGTTCTTAAAGTTTTGCAGCAGGCTCCGTTTTGAGCCATTGCATTCCATAGATATTAAGTTGTTATCTTGGAAGTGTTTTTTTTTTTTTTTTTTTTTTTTTTTTAATTGCTATCTCTTCTGCTCGGAGAGTGTCGGAACTCTCAGCTTTGCAGTATGATTCACCTTATCTTATCTTGGCGGTTCTTCATACTAAGGTTCCTTCCTAAAGTGGTTTCGGACAGAAATATTAATCAGGAAATTTGTTGTTCCTTCTCTATGTCCTAGTCCTTCTTTTCATAAAGAACGTTTGTTGCACAACTTGGATGTTGTGCATGCTTTAAAATTTTATTTACAGGAGACTAAGGATTTTCGCCAGTATTCTGCCCTGTTTGTTATTCTGGGAAACATAAAGGTCAGAAAGCTTCTGCTACTACTTTTTCTCTCTGGTTGAGAAGTATAATTCATTTTGTTTATGAGACTGCTGGTCAGCAGCCTCCTGAGAGAATTACGGCTCATTCCACTAGGGCTGTCTCCTCTTCTTGGGTTTCAAAAATGAAGTTTCCGTGGAGCAGATTTGCAAGGCTGCAACTACTTTGGTTCTTTTTGCATGGTCTTTCCAAATTTTACAAATTTGATTCTTTTGCTTCGGACAAGGCGTCTTTTGGGGTAAGGTTCTTCAAGCGGTGGTGCCTTCTGTTTATGTCAGCCTGTCTTGTCCCTCCCTATTCATCTTGTGTCCTCTAGCTTTTGTATTGATTTCCAACAGTAATTGATGAAGCCATGGACTCACCATATCTTAGGAAAGAAAAGAAAATTTTATGCTTACCTGATAAATGGTTTTTTTTCCAGATATGGTGAGTCCACGGCCCCGCCCTTTTATTTCAAGACCGTTATTTTTTATTAAACCTCAGACACCTACACCTTGTGTTACTCCTTTTTTCTCCATTTCCCTTCGGTCGAATGGCTGGGGGTTGTGGGGAGGGAAGTGATATTTAAAGGGACACTAAACCCAAAAAAATTATTTCATGATTCCAGTAGAGAAAACAATTTTAAACAACATTCCAATTTACTTCTATTATCTACTTTGCTTCATTCTTTATATATCCTTTGTTGAAGAAATAGCAATGCACATGGGTGAGCCAATCACGCTTGACATCTTTGTGCAGCAACCAATCAGCAGCTACTGAGCCTATCTAGATATGCTTTTCACCAAAGTATATCAAGAGATTAAAGCAAATTAAATAATAAACGTAAATTAGAAACGTGTTTAAAATTGCATGCTCTTTCTAAATCATGAAAGAAAAAAAAATTGGTTTTCATTTCCCTTTAACAGCTTGGCTGTGGTGCTCTTTGCCTCCTCTTGCTGGCCAGGAGTGAGATTCCCAACAGTAATTGATGAAGCCGTGGACTCACCATATCCGGAAATACATTTATCAGATAAGCATCCATTTTCTTTTTTGATTATTTCTGAAAAAGCAACAGTTAAACATTATGACTTTTTTTTTAACAAAAAAAGGGTGAAGTTAAAGCACTTTGTGAGACTGAGGCTGGCTGATAGGGACAACTCCCACTGAAAAAGTTGGTTTATTCAGCACAAAAAAACAAAGCACTTATTACATTTTAAAATATCCTTTATTAGAAGGAGCAGAGAAAATGTTTGCATGTCATGTCCTTGTAATGTAAAATATGAATAAACTGTAAAATTAGCGTAGATTGTCAGAAGTATAGCCTTTGTGCAAACCATAAGAAGCTTCATTTACTTCTCTTTTCGTTTGGAATTAAAAATAAATGATCTGCCTCATATTATTCATAATGTGTTTTCTTTTATAGAAATCTGTAGCGGAAGGCAGCAGTAAGAAATCTACCGGGGGCTCTGGAAAAGGAGGCAATCAGTTGCGATGTCCAAAATGTGGAGATCTGTGCACCCATGTGGAGACCTTTGTCTGTGAGTTATCGCTGGCTCAGCAATCTATTTCAGCTCTGGCCTGATGCCTGGGAATAACTGCTACTGACACAAGCAAACGATCCTTTCAAGCCAGTTCACCTCATCTGAGTCATTTTCTCTCTCTCTTCTAACAGCCTCTACCCGTTTTGTAAAGTGCGAGAAATGCCACCATTTCTTTGTTGTGTTGTCAGAAGCAGATTCAAAGAAAAGCATCAACAAGGAGCCAGAGACTGCAGCTGAAGCTGTTAAACTGGCATTTCAGCAGAAACCACCTCCACCTCCCAAAAAGGTTTGATCTTTCACTCTCCTGATACATGGCCCTCATTATTAGTGTTTTTCATTATACTCACTAGAAAGTGAAGGGTATATGTCAGGCAATGCAAATTGTTATTGCAAATGGATCACTAGAAAGTACTTTGGAAAAAATGCATTTCAAAAATGTAACCCTTACAGTGACATAAAAAACGAATACTAAATACGAAAGCCACAACTTTTGAATAAATGTCATTTATTTTATGAAAATAAATACTAATATCTAGACAAGCATGCCACATATCATCTACTAGTACATATTTGCAGTCATAGTACTAAAGATTTTCTTTCCTGATTCAGACATATAATATTCATCATGAATAGGTGGAGTAATTGATACAATGCACTTGAATTCCATATTGTTTCAGTGGGTTGGTCTTGGGTTGGACACATTTGAAAACAATTAGGGCCAGATAATGCATAATTGATTACACAATGTGTAATTTTGCGCTTGATCTAATTCCAACAATAACTCGCGATCAGGTATTAAAGGTTGGTTAAAATATTATATATTTATCATTTTGAAAGCATGTTAGAAATTACATGTTTGGCACTTTTATTTTATATATGCTGACTGGTTAAGAATTAACACTGTTTAAAAAAAAAAAATAACCGCAACTCCTATGTTTCAGCTATCCTCATTAAATAAAGGAATTGTTGTTCTGAACATTTAGTTATGACATTCTGTATCATTAGGGAGTGATTATAAGCTTTGCAAGATTGTGGTGTGACCTGGATTTTTTTTTTTTCACTTTACGTTTGTTCTTACACCCCCCCCCCTCTTTATTAAAATAGCAGTGAAATAAACCATTTTATATAAGAAGTGTTTTTTTCTTTCTGGTTTCTCAGATATACAACTACCTCGACAAATTTGTGGTTGGACAATCTTATGCCAAGAAAGTGCTTTCTGTAGCAGTGTACAATCATTATAAGAGAATATATAACAACATACCAGCTAACCTCCGGCAGCAAGCAGAAGTTGAGAAGCAGGCATCATTAACACCTAGAGGTAAATATAAAAGTTTACACACCTTTTTTTAGAGGCTATTAAGAGGATGTCTTAAAGGGACACTGAGCCCAATTTTTTCTTTCGTGATTCAGATAGAGCATGTTATTTTAAGCAACTTTCTAATTTACTCCTATTATCAAATTTTATTCATTCTCTTGGTATCTTTTTTTGAAATGGAAGAATGTAAGTTTAGATGCCGGCCCATTTTTGGTGAACAACCTGGGTTGTTCTTGCTGATTGGTGGATAAATTCACCCACCAATTAACAAGTGCTGTCCAGTGTACTTAACCAAAAAATAACTGATGCCTTTTTTTCAAATAAAGATAGCAAGAGAACGAAGAAAAAATGTTAATAGGAGTAAATTAGAAAGTTGCTTAAAATTGTATGCGCTATCTGAATCACAAAAGAAAAAAAATTGGGGTTAGTGTCCCTTTAACACATTGCATTGCTTATTAACCCCTTGAGTGCTAACGACGGCTCTGAGCCGTCGCAGAGTTTCTCACTCAGGTGCTAACGACGGCTCAGAGCTGTCGCTAGCTCTCTCCCACCTTGAGGGAGATCTGGGGGCTCCCACCCGCTTCCCGTTTTGCGTGGTGACGTCACGCGTAATGACGTGATGACGTCACTGCGCAACTTTATGTAAAAAAAAACAGAATGGACAATATAGGGAAAGGGAGCATGCTGCTTAGAAGCCTGTATCTTAGGCATCTAAGCAGCTACAGACCCCCAAGACCATTGGAAAGGTAATCGCCTAACTTTTCCAATGGTATAAGTCTTGGATCTGAAAATAAAAGGAAAAAAGTTTATAAAAAAAAATGTAAAATTAAAATACCCTCAAATGGGCTTAGCACCCAGGTGGGAAAGTGCTTAGCACTCAAAAGGTTAAAGGGACATGAAACCCCCCAAAAATATTTTATGATTTAGGTGGAACATACAATTTAAAAACAACTTTCCACTTTACTTTTATTATCAAATTTGCTTCATTCTCTTGGTATCATTTGTTGAATGAGCAGCAATGCACTACTCGTTGCTAACTGAAAACATGGGTGAGCCAATGACATAAGATGTGTGTGTGTGTATATATATATATATATATATATATATATATATATATATATATATATATATATATATATATATATATATATATATATATATATATATATATATATATATATATATATATATATATATGACATCCACAGGGTACCTGCACAACGGAGCGCAAACAAATCCCTTTGTCTTGTGTATAATACTGGAACCGGCTCACTGACAGGGGAGGGCGGGAAATTCAAATCCCTAATGAAAGGCAATGGCAGCTAGTGGTTCTGCGTGTCTGTCCTGCACGCAAGAGAAATCCAGTATCCAAAGTTAGAAACCACAAAAGCGCTCAGAGTCCTTATGTAAAATTAAAAAACTGTCTTTATTAGTACATTTAAAAGCAAAAAAAGTGTCCTAAATAGGACTAATCCAAGTGGTATTTTGCAGGCGCACAGAGAGCATACATGTTTCATGCTTAGATAGCACTTGTTCACTGTATGTATGTATGTATGTATGTGTATATATATATATATATATATATATATATATATATATATATATATATATATATATATATATATATATATATATATATATATATATAGCCACCAATCAACAGCTAGAACCTAGGTTCTTTTTGCTGCTCCTGAGCTTACATAGATAAACATTTCAGCAAAGGATAACAAGAGAAGGAAGCAAATTAAGTAATAGAAGTAAATTGGCAAGTTATTTAAAATCACATGCTCTTTTTGGATCATGAAAGAAAAAAATTTGGGTTTCATGTCCCTTTAAGTTAGATTATGACTTTAATGCACCAGTTGATTACATCACCTGTAATGTGTTTCAGACATTTTGGAAAATGTGGCCTTTTACTGGATAACAAGGGATGGATTTGATGAATACTGATCATTACAATATTTATATACCTCCTCATATAGGACCTCCTTGTTTTTAAGGGACTTGGAAGTCAATTTGTTAATGTTACGTTATATTATTGCAATTAAGCACCACATAGCAAAAAAACTGCATACAAAATATTTTAATATTGCATAATAGTCCAGGAACACACCCTCTCAAAAGCCTGCTAGAATTCGGGTTACTGGTCTCATTTGTTGTTGCTAATCTGAAGCAGTACTTTAAAGGACTAGTAAAGTCAAAATCAAATTTCATGCTTTGGATAGAGCAATTTTAAACAATTGTTCAATTTACTTCTTAAATCAAATTTGATTTCTTGTCTTGTTCTTATTTTGAACGGTAAACCTAGGTAGACTGATGGGAGCTTGGAATCGTGCATGTGTCTTTAGCATTCTGTGTTAGTGTTTGCAACTATGTATAACATTGTTACCCGATGGCTGAAGACATACATGGTGCATGCTACTGGGCTCACCTAGGATTACCGTTTAACAAAATATACAAAGCAAACTAAGCAAAATTGATAAAAGAAATAAATTGGAAAATAGTTACTAATGTTGCTATCCTCTATCCAATCCATTTATTTTATTTTGACATTACTTTCCCTTTAAGGTAACTTGTGTATTGGCAGCAATACCTGCAGTATTCTGGCAGTCTCCGTTCCTTTGAGAGAGCGGGGAAAGCACAATTTGGCAGAATTAAAGCTGATAATTTGCATTAAATAATTATAGGCCTTGTTTTTCACTTCCCATGAAATTTTGAAAATCTGCTGTCTCCTGTTGCTTTTCTTTTTAAAGACACGATGAGTCCACGGATTTCATCCTTGTGGGACTTCACCTCCTGGTAGCAGGAAGAGGCAAAGAGCACCACAGCAGAGTATATATATATATATATATATATATATATATATATATATATATATATATATATATATATATATATATATATATATATATATATATATATATATATATATATATATATATATATATATATATATATATATATATATATATATATCTATATCATAATTCTCACTGCGCCTCCTATACATTGATGCTGCCCTTCTCCTGACAGTCTAAGCATAATTAACTCAGTCTTCTGATTTTCCACAGGGCTATGGGAGGGAGAGGACCTCCTAAACCTGTTGAGCTGCCCTGCTGTCGGGCAGAATACAAGGTAAGTGCTAACTTTGTTGTTATTCTGGGAAGGACTCTCAGAGGCAAGTGGGCACTTTACTCTGTTTGCATAGTGACATAAGGCTCATTTACAGAGATCCTTGTGTGGGGACAGTTATCTCTCTTGTTAATAGAGAGTATGACAGGACAGCCATAAGTACAGGCACTGGGGCTGGGGAGCACATTTTTTATTAATAAGTTATTTCTCATCGGCTTCAGTTTATTACATTAAGCCGACCGGGTTATTTTTTCTATGACGCCCACGATGGGCGGAGCTAGTGATTTGCGCTCTTTCAATGTTCTGCGCAACCCTCAGCACTAGCCGCCATAGTCTGTCAGAAAGACGTCGACACAGTGACTACAACTGCATGGTTTACAATGACAGGTTAACAGGCGGTTATAGCGCTTTCCATCTTTACACTCCCGGATCGTTCCAGCTCCACAGGAGGTTGAATCCAAAGAATTCAGTCCGGTTTGACAGGTAGGCACCTCAGCAGAGTTGCTGAGGTGTAGGGGTGTTTGAAATTTCTTTCTGTTTAGCTGCAAATATGCGTTTTAGCTATTGCAGTAAAAAAGTTAACATTTAAAGAAACAGTACCGGTTTGTTTTCTGTATATCATATTTTTTGTTATTTATCAATTTGATTGTAAATTTTTTTTTTTTGGTTTGAGCACACATTTTTCATTAGTAGAAAAAGTTTTTTCTTGCAAAAATTTAAAGAGGCAGTAAAAAAAAATGTTTCATTGTTTATTATTGTGCTCAATATGGACTTAGGAGCCGTGGAAAATGTTACTTGCTCCATGTGTTTGGATGCAAATGTGGAACCACCAATCCCTTTCTATCCCTCGTATTGAGAGGGCGTTAAGTTATAAAAATAAGATTTTTCAAAATTTCTCAAGGGCGGATGCTTCTTAGGAGTCTGACGAGAATCAGAGTATGCCGCAGCTTTCTCCCCAAGCGTCCCAATCTTTAACGCCCACACAAACAGAACCCTGTATTTCTGCTCTAGCGCCTGCTGGAGTTACCTTAGCGGACATAGCTGCTCTTATGTCTTCCACAATTTCTGATGCGTTGCCTTTATTACAGATGCTTCTCTGCAAATTACTAAATTGGCAGCTAAGAGTTCAGGGTTCTCTATCCTAGCCCGCAGAGCTTTATGGTTAAAACCTTGGTCTGCGGACGTGTCACCCAAGTCTAAGCTTCTAGCTATTCCTTAAAAGGGAAAGACCTTGTTTGGACCTGGCCTGAAGGAAATTATCTCTGACATCACGGGAGGTAAGGGTCATCTCCTTCCTCAGGATAAGAGAAATAAACCAAAAGGACGACAAAGTAATTTTCGTTCCTTTCGCAATTTCAAGGGAAATTCTTTCTCTTCCTCCTCTAAACAGGAAGGAAACTATTCGCAATCTAAGCCTACTTGGAGATCCAACCAGCCTTGGAACAAGGGTAAACAGTCCAAGAAGCCTGCTGCTGACTCCAAAACAGCATGAAGGGCATGCCCCCGATCCGGGAACGGATCTGGTAGGGAGCAGACTTTCTTTGGATGCAAATGTGGAACCACCAATCCCTTTCTATCCCTCATGTATTGAGAGGGTGATAAGTTATAAAAAAAAAGATTTTCTCCAACATAGGTGTGTCCGGTCCACGGCGTCATCCTTACTTGTGGGATATTCTCTTCCCCAACAGGAAATGGCAAAGAGCCCAGCAAAGCTGGTCACATGATCCCTCCTAGGCTCCGCCTACCCCAGTCATTCTCTTTGCCGTTGTACAGGCAACATCTCCACGGAGATGGCTTAGAGTTTTTTAGTGTTTAACTGTAGTTTTCTATTATTCAATCAAGAGTTTGTTATTTTGAAATAGTGCTGGTATGTACTATTTACTCAGAAACAGAAAAGAGATGAAGATTTCTGTTTGTATGAGGAAAATGATTTTAGCAACCGTAACTAAAATCCATGGCTGTTCCACACAGGACTGTTGAGAGCAATTAACTTCAGTTGGGGGAACAGTGTGCAGTCTCTTGCTGCTTGAGGTATGACACATTCTAACAAGACGATGTAATGCTGGAAGCTGTCATTTTCCCTATGGGATCCGGTAAGCCATGTTTATTACGATCGTAAATAAGGGCTTCACAAGGGCTTATTTAGACTGTAGACTTTTCTGGGCTAAATCGATTCATTATTAACACATATTTAGCCTTGAGGAATCATTTTATCTGGGTATTTTGATATAATAATATCGGCAGGCACTGTATTAGACACCTTATTTCTTAGGGGCTTTCCCAAAGCATAAGCAGAGTCTCATTTTCGCGCCGGTGTGGCGCACTTGTTTTTGAGAGGCATGGCATGCAGTCGCATGTGAGAGGAGCTCTGATACTTAGAAAAGACTTTCTGAAGGCGTCATTGGTATCGTATTCCCCTTTGGGTTTGGTTGGGTCTCAGCAAAGCAGATACCAGGGACTGTAAAGGGGTTAAAGCTTCAAACGGCTCCGGTTCCGTTATTTTAAGGGTTAAAGCTTCCAAATTTGGTGTGCAATATTTTTAAGGCTTTAAGACACTGTGGTGAAAATTTGGTGAATTTTGAACAATTCCTTCATGTTTTTTCGCAATTGCAGTAATAAAGTGTGTTCAGTTTAAAATTTAAAGTGACAGTAACGGTTTTATTTTAAAACGTTTTTTGTACTTTCTTATCAAGTTTATGCCTGTTTAACATGTCTGAACTACCAGATAGACTGTGTTCTGAATGTGGGGAAGCCAGAATTCCTATTCATTTAAATAAATGTGATTTATGTGATAATGACAATGATGCCCAAGATGATTCCTCAAGTGAGGGGAGTAAGCATGGTACTGCATCATTCCCTCCTTCGTCTACACGAGTCTTGCCCACTCAGGAGGCCCCTAGTACATCTAGCGCGCCAATACTCCTTACTATGCAACAATTAACGGCTGTAATGGATAATTCTGTCAAAAACATTTTAGCCAAAATGAACCCTTGTCAGCGTAAGCGTGGCTGCTCTGTTTTAGTTACTGAAGAGCATGACGACGCTGATATTAATATCTCTGAAGGGCCCCTAACCCAATCTGAGGGGGCCAGGGAGGTTTTGTCTGAGGGAGAAATTACTGATTCAGGGAACATTTCTCATCAGGCTGAATCTGATGTGATTACATTTAAATTTAAGTTGGAACATCTCCGCATTTTGCTTAAGGAGGTATTATCCACTCTGGATGATTGTGAAAAGTTGGTCATCCCAGAGAAACTATGTAAAATGGACAAGTTCCTAGAGGTGCCGGGGCTCCCAGAAGCTTTTCCTATACCCAAGCGGGTGGCGGACATTGTTAATAAAGAATGGGAAAGGCCCGGTATTCCTTTCGTCCCTCCCCCCATATTTAAAAAATTGTTTCCTATGGTCGACCCCAGAAAGGACTTATGGCAGTCAGTCCCCAAGGTCGAGGGAGCGGTTTCTACTTTAAACAAACGCACCACTATACCCATAGAGGATAGTTGTGCTTTCAAAGATCCTATGGATAAAAAATTAGAAGGTTTGCTTAAAAAGATGTTTGTTCAGCAGGGTTACCTTCTACAACCCATTTCATGCATTGTCCCTGTCACTACAGCCGCATATTTCTGGTTTGATGAACTGATAAAGGTGCTCGATAGTGATTCTCCTCCTTATGAGGAGATTATGGACAGAATCAATGCTCTCAAATTGGCTAATTCTTTCACTCTAGACGCCACTTTGCAATTGGCTAGGTTAGCGGCTAAGAATTCTGGGTTTGCTATTGTGGCGCGCAGAGCGCTTTGGTTGAAATCTTGGTCGGCTGATGCGTCTTCCAAGAACAAGCTACTAAACATTCCTTTCAAGGGGAAAACGCTGTTTGGCCCTGACTTGAAAGAGATTATCTCTGATATCACTGGGGGTAAGGGCCACGCCCTTCCTCAGGATCGGCCTTTCAAGGCAAAAAATAGACCTAATTTTCGTCCCTTTCGTAAAAACGGACCAGCCCAAAGTGCTACGTCCTCTAAGCAAGAGGGTAATACTTCTCAAGCCAAGCCAGCTTGGAGACCAATGCAAGGCTGGAACAAGGGAAAGCAGGCCAAGAAACCTGCCACTGCTACCAAGACAGCATGAAATATTGGCCCCCGATCCGGGACCGGATCTGGTGGGGGGCAGACTCTCTCTCTTCGCTCAGGCTTGGGCAAGAGATGTTCTGGATCCTTGGGCGCTAGAAATAGTCTCCCAGGGTTATCTTCTGGAATTCAAGGGACTTCCCCCAAGGGGAAGGTTCCACAGGTCTCAGTTGTCTTCAGACCACATAAAAAGACAGGCGTTCTTACATTGTGTAGAAGACCTGTTAAAAATGGGAGTGATTCATCCTGTTCCATTAAGAGAACAAGGGATGGGGTTCTACTCCAATCTGTTCATAGTTCCCAAAAAAGAGGGAACGTTCAGACCAATCTTAGATCTCAAGATCTTAAACAAATTTCTCAAGGTCCCATCGTTCAAGATGGAAACCATTCGAACTATCCTTCCTTCCATCCAGGAAGGTCAATTCATGACCACGGTGGATTTAAAGGATGCGTATCTACATATTCCTATCCACAAGGAACATCATCGGTTCCTAAGGTTTGCATTCCTGGACAAACATTACCAGTTTGTGGCGCTTCCTTTCGGATTAGCCACTGCTCCAAGGATTTTCACAAAGGTACTAGGGTCCCTTCTAGCGGTGCTAAGACCAAGGGGCATTGCAGTAGTACCTTACCTGGACGACATTCTGATTCAAGCGTCGTCCCTCCCTCGAGCAAAGGCTCACACGGACATCGTCCTGGCCTTTCTCAGATCTCACGGCTGGAAAGTGAATGTGGAAAAGAGTTCACTATCCCCGTCAACAAGGGTTCCCTTCTTGGGAACAATTATAGACTCCTCAGAAATGAGGATTTTTCTAACAGAGGCCAGAAAAACAAAACTTCTGGACTCTTGTCGGATACTTCATTCCGTTCCTCTTCCTTCCGTAGCTCAGTGCATGGAAGTGATCGGGTTGATGGTTGCGGCAATGGACATAGTTCCCTTTGCGCGCATTCATCTAAGACCATTACAACTGTGCATGCTCAGTCAGTGGAATGGGGACTATACAGACTTGTCTCCAAAGATACAAGTAAATCAGAGGACCAGAGACTCACTCCGTTGGTGGCTGTCCCTGGACAACCTGTCACAAGGGATGACATTCCGCAGACCAGAGTGGGTCATTGTCACGACCGACGCCAGTCTGATGGGCTGGGGCGCGGTCTGGGGATCCCTGAAACCTCAGGGTCTTTGGTCTCGGGAAGAATCTCTTCTACCGATAAATATTCTGGAACTGAGAGCGATATTCAATGCTCTCAAGGCTTGGCCTCAGCTAGCGAGGACCAAGTTCATACGGTTTCAATCAGACAACATGACGACTGTTGCGTACATCAACCATCAGGGGGGAACAAGGAGTTCCCTAGCGATGGAAGAAGTGACCAAGATTATTCTATGGGCGGAGTCTCACTCCTGCCACCTGTCTGCTATCCACATCCCGGGAGTGGAAAATTGGGAAGCGGATTTTCTGAGTCGTCAGACATTGCATCCGGGGGAGTGGGAACTCCATCCGGAAATCTTTGCCCAAGTCACTCAGCTGTGGGGCATTCCAGACATGGATCTAATGGCCTCTCGTCAGAACTTCAAAGTTCCCTCCTACGGGTCCAGATCCAGGGATCCCAAGGCGGCTCTAGTGGATGCACTAGTAGCACCTTGGACCTTCAAACTAGCTTATGTGTTCCCGCCGTTTCCTCTCATCCCCAGGCTGGTAGCCAGGATCAATCAGGAGAGGGCGTCGGTGATCTTGATAGCTCCTGCGTGGCCACGCAGGACTTGGTATGCAGATCTGGTGAATATGTCATCGGCTCCACCTTGGAAGCTACCTTTGAGACGAGACCTTCTTGTTCAGGGTCCGTTCGAACATCCGAATCTGGTTTCACTCCAGCTGACTGCTTGGAGATTGAACGCTTGATTTTATCGAAGCGAGGTTTCTCAGATTCTGTTATCGATACTCTTGTTCAGGCCAGAAAGCCTGTAACTAGAAAGATTTACCACAAAATTTGGAAAAAATATATCTGTTGGTGTGAATCTAAAGGATTCCCTTGGGTCAAGGTTAAGATTCCTAGGATTCTATCCTTCCTTCAAGAAGGATTGGAAAAAGGATTATCGGCAAGTTCCCTGAAAGGACAGATTTCTGCCTTGTCGGTGTTACTTCACAAAAAGCTGGCAGCTGTGCCAGATGTTCAAGCCTTTGTTCAGGCTCTGGTTAGAATCAAGCCTGTTTACAAGCCTTTGACTCCTCCTTGGAGTCTCAATTTAGTTCTTTCAGTTCTTCAGGGGGTTCCGTTTGAACCCTTACATTCCGTTGATATTAAGTTATTATCTTGGAAAGTTTTGTTTTTAGTTGCAATTTCTTCTGCTAGAAGAGTTTCAGAATTATCTGCTCTGCAGTGTTCTCCTCCTTATCTGGTGTTCCATGCAGATAAGGTGGTTTTACGTACTAAACCTGGTTTTCTTCCAAAAGTTGTTTCTAACAAAAACATTAACCAGGAGATTATCGTACCTTCTCTGTGTCCGAAACCAGTTTCAAAGAAGGAACGTTTGTTGCACAATTTGGATGTTGTTCGCGCTCTAAAATTCTATTTAGATGCTACAAAGGATTTTAGACAAACATCTTCCTTGTTTGTTGTTTATTCAGGTAAAAGGAGAGGTCAAAAAGCAACTTCTACCTCTCTCTCTTTTTGGATTAAAAGCATCATCAGATTGGCTTACGAGACTGCCGGACGGCAGCCTCCCGAAAGAATCACAGCTCATTCCACTAGGGCTGTGGCTTCCACATGGGCCTTCAAGAACGAGGCTTCTGTTGATCAGATATGTAGGGCAGCGACTTGGTCTTCACTGCACACTTTTACCAAATTTTACAAGTTTGATACTTTTGCTTCTTCTGAGGCTATTTTTGGGAGAAAGGTTTTGCAAGCCGTGGTGCCTTCCATTTAGGTGACCTGATTTGCTCCCTCCCTTCATCCGTGTCCTAAAGCTTTGGTATTGGTTCCCACAAGTAAGGATGACGCCGTGGACCGGACACACCTATGTTGGAGAAAACAGAATTTATGTTTACCTGATAAATTTCTTTCTCCAACGGTGTGTCCGGTCCACGGCCCGCCCTGGTTTTTTAATCAGGTCTGATAATTTATTTTCTTTAACTACAGTCACCACGGTACCATATGGTTTCTCCTATGCAAATATTCCTCCTTAACGTCGGTCGAATGACTGGGGTAGGCGGAGCCTAGGAGGGATCATGTGACCAGCTTTGCTGGGCTCTTTGCCATTTCCTGTTGGGGAAGAGAATATCCCACAAGTAAGGATGACGCCGTGGACCGGACACACCGTTGGAGAAAGAAATTTATCAGGTAAACATAAATTCTGTTTTTCATGAGCAAAATTTCTCAAGGGCGGATGCTTCTCAGGAGTCTGACAAGAATCAGAGTATGCCGCAGCTTTCTCCCCATGCGTCCCAATCTTTAACGCCCACGCAAACAGAGCCCTGTACTTCTGCTCTAGTGCCTGCTGGAGTTACCTTAGCGGACATAGCTGCGCTTATGTCTTCCACAATTTCTGATGCGTTGTCTGCTTTTCCTATGCTTCAAGGCAAGCGTAAGAGGAAAGACACTCAGGTTGTTAGGGATTCTGATGCAATGGTGGCAATCTCAGATGTACCTTCTCAGGGAACTGAGATGGAGGGTATGGAGGTTCTATCAGAAGGCAAAATTTCAGATTCAGAAAGTTCATTACCTTTGATTCAGAGGTTGTATCTTTCAGGTTTAAACTAGAACACCTCAGTCTGTTACTCAGGGAGGTTTTGGTTACTTTAGACGACTGTGATTCCACAGTAGTAGTCGCTCTTGCGAAATAGAGTAAATTGGACAGATATTTTGAAGTTCCTTCTTACTCTAACGTTTTTCCAGTTCCTAAGCGAGCTTCGGAGATTGTTATTAAGGAATGGGAGAGTCCAGGTATTCCATTCTCTCCATCTCCTATTTTCAAGAAGATGTTTTCTATAGCTGACGCTGTTAAGGATGCTTGGCAGACGGTTCCTAAGGTGGAAGGGGCTATTTCCACCTTAGCCAAACAAACTACCATTCCTATTGAAGATAGTTGTGCTTTTAAAGACCCCATGGATAAGAAGTTGGAGGGTCTACTTAAAAAGATTTATGTTCACCAGGGTCTGCGTGCATTGCTACTGTCACTAGTGCGGCGGCTTATTAGTTTGATGCTGTGTCCGAATCGCTTAAGACGGAGACTTCTTTAGAGGAGATCTAAGATACGATTAAAGTTCTGAAGTTAGCCAATGCCTTTACTACAGATGCTTCTCTGCAGTTTACTAAATTGGCAGCTAAGAGTTCAGGGTTCTCTATCCTAGCCCGCAGAGCTTTATGGTTAAAACCTTGGTCTGCGGACGTGTCATCCAAGTCTAAGCTTCTAGCTATTCCTTAAAAGGGAAAGACCTTGTTTGGACCTGGCCTGAAGGAAATTCTCTGACATCACGGGAGGTAAGGGTCATCTCCTTCCTCAGGATAAGAGAAATAAACCAAAAGGACGACAAAGTAATTTTCTTTCCTTTCGCAATTTCAAGGGAAATTCTTTCTCTTCCTCCTCTAAACAGGAAGGAACCTATTCACAATCTAAGCCTACTTGGAGATCCAACGAGCCTTGGATCAAGGGTAAACAGTCCAAGAAGCCTGCTGCTGACTCCAAAACAGCATGAAGGGCATGCCCCTGATCCGGGAACGGATCTGGTAGAGGGCAGACTTTCTTTCTTTGTTCAGGCTTGGGTGCGAGACGTTCAGGATCCCTGGGCTATAGAAATAGTGTCCCAGGGATACAGACTGGAGTTAAAACATTTTCCTCCACGAGGAAGATTTCTTCTTTCAAGGTTATCTGCAGACCAGATAAAAAGAGAGGCGTTCTTACATTGTGTAAGAGACCTCTCATCCCTGGGAGTAATTTGTCCCGTTCCTGTTCAGGAACACGGGCAGGGATTTTATTCTAATCTGTTTGTAGTTCCCAAGAAGGAGGGAACTTTCAGACCTATCTTAGACCTCAAGAGTCTGAACAAGTTTCTCAGAGTTCCATCTTTCAAGATGGAAACTATTCGTTCCATTGATCCAGGAGGGTCAATTTATGACGACAGTGGACTTAAAGGGACACTCAGGTTAAATTAAATTTTCATGATTCAGATACAGCATGTAATTTTAAACAACTTTCCAATTTACTTCCATTAAAAAAAATGTGCACAGTCTTTTATATTTACAATTTTTGAGTCACCAGATCCTACTGAGCATGTGCAAGAATTCACAGACTATATGTTTATGCATTTGTGATTGGCTGATTGCTATCACATGGTACAAGGGGAGTGGAAATATAAATAACTTTGAAATTTGTTATAAAAAAATCTACTACTCATTTGAAGTTCAGACTAAGTGCTATTACATTGTTGATTGGTCCTTTAAAGGATGCATATCTACATGTTCCTATCCACAGAGATAATCACAAGTTCCTAAGGTTTGCCTTTCTGGACAGACACTTTCAGTTCGTAGCTCTTCCTTTCGGGCTGGCCACGGCACCCAGAATTTTCACATCTGGGGTCTCTGCTGGCGGTTCTAAGACGCAGGGCATTGCGGTGGCGCCTTATCTGAACGATATTCTAATCCAGGTGCCATCTTGTCAACAAGTAAGGTCCCATACCGACATTCTACTATCCTTCCTGAGAACTCACGGGTGGAAGGTAAATCTGGGAAAGAGTTCCTTAATCCCAAAGACAAGGGTGACTTTCTTGGGAACTTTAATCGATTCAATATCTATGAGGATTTTTCTGACAGAGGTCAGGAAATCAAAGATTCTAGATACCTGTCTAACCCTTCAGTCCAATCCTCGGCCATCAGTGGCCCAGTGCATGGAAGTAATCGGGACTGATGGTGGCGGCAATGGACATCATCCCGTTTGCTCAGTTTCACCTCAGACCTCTGCAGTTAAACATGCTCAGGCAGTGGAATGGAGATTATGTAGCCTTGTCTCCTCGAATAACCCTGGAACAGGAGACAAGTTACTTACTTCAATGGTGGTTGTCTCTGGATCATCTATCCCAAGGAACATGCTTTCGCAGACCATCCTGGGTGATTGTGACAACAGATACCAGCCTTCTAGGGTGGGGAGCTGTCTGGGGTCCCCTAAAGGCTCAGGGAGTGTGGACTCAGGCGGAGTCTGTTCTTCCTATAAACATCCTGGAACTGAGAGCGATCTTCAATGCTCTTCTGGCCTGGCCTCAGTTGGCTTCGGCCCAGTTCATCAGATTCCAGACGGACAACATAATGACAGTGGCTTACATCAATCATCCAGGATGAACGAGGATTTCCTTAGCGATGACCGAGGTAGCCAAGATAATCCGGTGGGCGGAGGCCCATTCTTGCCATCTGTCAGCGATCCACATCCCAGGGGTGGACAACTGGGAGGTGGACTTTCTGAACAGGCAGACTTTTCATCCGGGAGAGTGGGAACTCCATCCGGAAGTATTCTCCAACCTGATTCTCAAATGGGGTCAGCCAGAGTTAGATCTCATGGCATCTCGTCAGAATGCCAAGCTCCCGAGATACGGGTCAAGGTCCAGGGATCCCCAGGCGCAACTGATAGATGCTCTAGCAGTTCCTTGGTCCTTCAGCCTAGGATAACTTTTTCCCCGGTTTGCTCTTCTTCCTCGGGTCATTGCTCGAATCAAACAGGAGAAGGCATCAGTGATCCTCATTGCTCCTGCTTGGCCTCGCAGAATTTGGTATGTCGATCTGGTGGACATGTCATCCCTGCCACCTTGGAGACTGCCATTAAGGAAGGATCTTCTCATTCAAGGACAATTCCTTCATCCAAATCTAATTTCTCTGAAGCTGACTGCTTGGAGATTGAACGCTTAATCCTATCCAAACGGGGTTTTACTGATTCGGTCATAGAGACCTTGATTCAGGCGCGTAAGCCAGTAACTAGAAAGATTTTCTATAAGATTTGGCGTAAATATCTTTATTAGTGTGAATCTAAGTGCTACTCATGGAGTATAGTTAAGATTCCCAGAATTTTATCTTTTCTCCAAGAAGGATTGGAAAAGGGTTTATCGGCAAGTTCCCTAAAGGGTCAGATCTCTGCCTTATCTATTTTGTTACACAAACGTCTGGCGGATGTCCCAGATGTTCAATCCTTTTGTCAGGCTTTGGTTGGAATCAGGCCTGTGTTTAAACCAATTGCTCCTCCATGGAGTCTGAATTTAGTTCTCAAAGTTCTTCAAGGGGCTCCGTTTAAGCCTATGCATTCCTTAGATATTAAGTTATCTTGGAAAGTTTTATTTCTTGTTGCCATTTCTTCAGCTCGAAGAGTGTCTGAGCTTTCGGCATTGCAATACAATTCGCCTTACCTTATTTTTCATTCGGATAAGGTAGTGTTACGTACTAAACCAGGGTTCCTTCCTAAGGTTGTTTCAGACAGGAACATTAATCGGGAGATTGTTGTTCCTTCCTTGCGTCCTAATCCTTCTTCTCAAAAGGAACGTCTGTTGCACAATTTGGACGTGGTCCGTGCTCTGAAATTGTATTTACAAGCGACTAAAGACTTTCGTCAGTCGTCGTCTTTGTTTGTCGTTTTCTCTCGAAAACGTAAGGGTCAGAAAGCTACGGCTACCTCATTTCTTTTTGGCTGAAGAGTATAATCTGTTTTGCATATGAGACTGCTGGACAGCAGCCTCCTGACAGTTACGGCTCATTCCACTAGGGCTGTTGCTTCCTCATGGGCATTCAAATTGAAGCTTCTGTAGAACAGATTTGCAAGGCTGCAACTTGGTCTTCTCTTCACACTTTTTCTAAATTTTACAAATTTGATACTTTTGCCTCGGCTGAGGCTGTTTTTGGGAGAAAGGTTCTTCAAGCAGTGGTGCCTTCCGTTTAGGTTCCCTGTCTTGTCCCTCCCTTATCATCCGTGTACTCTAGCTTTGGTATTGTATCCCACAAGTAAGGATGAAATCCGTGGACTCATCGTGTCTTTAAAAAGAAAAGAAAATTTATGCTAACCTGATAAATTTGTTTCCTTTTTAGACACGATGAGTCCACGGCCCGCCCTGTTCTTTGAGACAGGTTATTTATTTTTGTAAACTTCAGACACACCTGCACCTTGGCTTTTCCTTTCTCTTCCTAACTTCGGTCGAATGACTGGAGTGGGAGGGGAGGAGCTATTTATACAGCTCTGCTGTGGTGCTCTTTGCCTCCTCCTGCTGACCAGGAGGTGAAATCCCACAAGTAAGGATGAAATCCGTGGACTCATCATGTCTAAAAAGAAACAAATGTATCAGGTAAGCATACATTTTCTTTTCTTTCTCACTGCCTATGACCTTTCTTTCTTTCTTTCCTTCCTTCCTTCCTTCTCCCCCTCGCTCTCTCGTTTTAATTGTGCATTTGAGACTGGTGTGTTTATTACCTATATGTTATTAAAGTTACGCATCCAAGGTTGCTAGTAATTGAATTAAAGAAATGTACCTGAGAAGCTACTTTTTCATGTTCCATTTACTTCACAGTTAAAGGGCCATGTTACTAAAAAAAATTACATGCTCTAATCTGTTGGAGAATTCTATTTTATGTCAATAGACCCTACTCTACTGTGTGTTTTGCCATTTTACTCAATAGACCCTGCTCTACTGTGTTTTAACCCCCACTAAAGAGTAATGTAATATACTTTTTTTTTAACTATTATGGCCCTTTTAAAGGGATATGAAACAATAAACTTTTCTTTAAAAGGACACTGAGCCCAAATTTTATCTTGCAAGGTGTATCCAGTCCACGCATTCATCCTTACTTGTGGGATATTCTCCTTCCTTACAGGAAGTGGCAAAGAGAGCACACAGCAGAGCTGTCCATATAGCTCCCCCCCCCTAGCTCCACCCCCAGTCATTCTCTTTGCCGCGTTAACGCACTAGGTTCAAGATCCCCATGTGGGGAGGGTAAGCTATGTTCTGAGACTTAATATAGAATTGAATGCTTACATGACATGACAGGGCAAAATAGGCTGGTTGACACTAATGCAGGGTAATCGATTATTTATTAAGAAATACTCATTGGAGACACATTTTTAAGCACTTTGGAGTGTTTTACTGGGGTTATTATCCACATGGCATAAATTTAGTCACTTAGAAGTGATTTTTGTAGGCCTCACAACTCCGGAGTGGAGTGGGAGAGGCCTTATTTAGCTTGAAAGACAAGTTCATGCTGCTTCACATGGAGGGCCCTTCTGCTGATTGAGGGCCTAGAAGAAGCTTTGTTTCCCCAAAACTGATCCCTAAGGGCAGGTAGGGCCACAGCAGTAAGCTGTGGCAAGGTGCTGTAGTTTAACCGGTTGTTGGCTTTAGGCTGCTCCGGTTTGGGCATTAAGGGGTTAATCGTTCTGAAACTTGCTGTGCAATCATATTAAAGCCTTAGGTACATACTGTGAAAATTTCATTTCATTTTTCACTGTTTTGTAAAATGGTGTGCTCTTTTTATTTCTTAAAGGCACAGTAACATTTTTTTCAAATTGTGTTTTTTATTTGATTAAAGTGTTTTCCAAGCTTGCTTGTGTATGCTACTAGTCTGTTAAACATGTCTGACACTAAGGAAAATCCTTGTTCAATGTGTTTAGAAGCCATGGTGGAACCCCCTCTCAGAATGTGTCCCAATTGCACTAATATGTCTATACACTTTAAAGATCATATTGTTGCACTTAAAAATGTGGCCCAAGATGATTCTCAGACTGAAGGTAATGAGGATAGTCTGTCTACCTCTCCCCATGTGTCACAACCAGTTACGCCCGCGCAAGCGACGCTTAGTGCCTCTAGTGCGTCTGCCCCTATTACATTGCAACAACTAGCGACAGTTATGGATAATTCCCTTGCGGCCTTTTTATCCAAACTCCCAGTTTTTCCTACAAAGCGTCATAGCTCTGTTTTAAGAACAGATTATGTGCAGTCTGAAGCTTTGGTAGCCTTATCTGATGTACCCTCACAACGCTCTGAAATGGAGGTGAGGGATTTGATGTCTGAGGGAGAAATTTCCGATTCAGGAAAGGTTTCTCATCGGGCAGATTCAGATTCATTAGCATTTAAATTTAAATTGGAACACCTCCGTGTTTTGCTCAGGGAGGTATTAGCTACTCTGGATGATTGTGACCCTATGGTGGTCCCAGAGAAGTTGTGTAAAATGGACAAGTACCTAGAGGTTCCTGTATACACTGATGCATTTCCGATCCCTAAGAGGGTTGCGGATATTGTTGCTAGGGAGTGGGATAGACCAGGTGTCCCTTTTGTTCCCCCACCTATTTTTAAGAAAATGTTCCCCATAACTGACCCTAGGCGGGACTCGTGGCAGACGGTCCCTAAGGTAGAGGGGGCTGTTTCGAAACTTGCTAAGTGCACAACCATACCAATTGAAGACAGTTGTGTTTTTAAAGATCCTATGGATAAAAAGTTAGAAGGTTTACTTAAGAAAATCTTTGTTCAACAAGGCTTTCTTCTCCAACCTATTGCCTGCATTGTTCCTGTAACTACTGCAGCGTCTTTCTGGTTTGAGGCGCTGGAGGAGTCGCTCCAGACGGAGACCTCATATGACGAAATTATGGATAGAATTAAGGCTCTAAAGCTGGCTAATTCATTTATCACAGATGCCGCTTTGCAATTAGCTAAGTTGGCGGCAAAAAATTCAGGCTTCGCCATTATGGCACGCAGAGCGCTTTGGCTCAAGTCATGGTCGGCCGATGTGTCGTCAAAATCCAAATTGTTAAATATCCCTTTCAAGGGAAAGACCCTTTTCGGGCCAGAATTGAAAGAGATTATTTCAGAAATCACCGGGGGAAAGGGCCATGCTCTCCCCCAGGACAAGCCTTTTAAGGCTAAAAACAAAGCTAATTTTAGTTCCTTTCGTAATTTCAGGAGCGGTCCCGCTTCAGCCTCTACAGCTGCAAAGCAAGAGGGTAACGCTTCACAGCCCAAGGCAACCTGGAAGCCTTATCAGGGCTGGAACAAGGGTAAACAGGCCAAAAAGCCTGCAGCTGCTACCAAGACAGCATGACGGGGTAGCCCCCGATCCGGAACCGGATCTAGTAGGGGGCAGACTTTCTCTCTTCGCTCAGGCCTGGGCAAGAGATGTTCTCGATCCCTGGGCTTTAGAGATTGTTACCCTAGAATTCAAGGACTCCCCTCCAAGGGGAAGGTTCCATATTTCTCGTCTGTCTACAGACACGACAAAGAAAGAGGCGTTCTTACGCTGTGTAGAAGACCTACATACAATGGGAGTGATCCACCCAGTTCCAATTGCGGAACAAGGGCTGGGGTTTTACTCAAACCTGTTTGTGGTATCCATAAAAGAAGGAACTTTCAGACCAATCCTGGATCTCAAATTTCTAAACCAATTCCTCAGAGTCTCATCATTCAAGATGGAGACCATTCGGACAATCTTACCTATGATCCAGGAAGGTCAATATATGACTACCGTGGATCTAAAGGATGCGTACCTGCATATCCTAATCCACAAAGATCATCATCAGTTCCTCCGGTTCGCTTTTCTAGACAAGCATTACCAGTTCATGGCTCTTCCATTCGGTTTAGCCACTGCTCCCAGAATTTTCACAAAGGTGCTAGGGTCCCTTCTGGCGGTTCTAAGACCGCGGGGCATAGCAGTGGCGCCTTATTTGGACGACATCTTAATTCAGGCGCCGTCTTTTCACAGAGACAAGGCTCACACGGAGATTGTATTGGCCTTTCTAAGGTCTCACGGGTGGAAGGTGAACATCAAAAAGAGTTCCCTGTCCCCACTCACAAGGGTTCCCTTCCTAGTAACACCAATAGATTCGGTAGAAATGAAAATATTTCTGACTGAGGTCAGAAAGTTGAAACTTTTAACTACTTGCCGAGTTCTTCATTCCATTCCTCGGCCATCTGTAGCTCAATCTGAGGGCGATATTCAACGTTCTTCAGGCATGGCCTCAACTAGCTGCGGCCAAATTCATAAGATTTCAGTCGGACATTACATCAATCATCAGGGGGGAATAAAGAGTTCTCTAGCGATGAGGGAAGTAACCAAAATAATCAGGTGGGCGGAGGCCCACTCCTGCCATCTCTCAGCAATTCACATCCCAGGTGTAGACAACTGGGAGGCGGATTTTATAAGTCGTCAGACTTTTCACCCGGGGGAGTGGGAACTCCACCTGGAGGTATTTGCCCAGCTGACTCAGCTATGGGGCATTCCAGAGTTGGACCTGATGGCGTCCCGTCAGAACACCAAGCTTCCTCTCTACGGATCCAGGTCCCGGGACCCCAAGGCGGCATTGATAGATGCTCTAGTAGCGCCTTGGTCCTTCAATCTGGCTTATGTTTTCCCACTGTTTCCTCTTCTCCCTCGTCTGATCGCCAGAATCAAGCAGGAGAAGGCGTCAGTGATTTTGATAGCGCCTGCGTGGCCACGCAGGACTTGGTATGCAGACCTAGTGGACATGTCATCTGTCCCACCATGGACACTGCCAATGAGGCAGGACTTTCTAATACAGGGTCCGTTCAAGCATCCAAATCTAGTTTCTCTACGTCTGACTGCTTGGAGATTGAACGCTTAATTCTTTCAAAGCGTGGTTTTTCTGAGTCAGTTATAGATACTCTGATCCAGGCTAGAAAGCCTGTCACCAGGAAAGTCTACCATAAGATATGGTGGAAATATCTTTGTTGGTGTGAATCCAAGGGTTACTCATGGAGTAAGATTAGGATTCCCAGGATATTGTCTTTTCTCCAAGACGGTTTGGAGAAAGGATTGTCGGCTAGTTCTTTAAAGGGACAGATATCTGCTCTGTCTATCCTTTTGCACAAGCGTCTGGCAGAGGTACCGGACGTTCAAGCATTTGCACAGGCTTTAGTCAGAATCATGCCTGTCTATAAACCTGTGGCTCCGTCATGGAGTCTAAATCTAGTTCTTTCAGTTCTTCAAGGGGTTCCGTTTGAACCTTTACATTCCATAGATATTAAGTTGTTATCTTGGAAAGTTTTGTTTTTGGTAGCTATCTCTTCTGCTCGAAGAGTCTCAGAATGATCTGCTTTACAGTGTGATTCACCTTATCTGGTGTTCCACGCAGATAAGGTAGTTTTGCGTACCAAACCTGGTTTTCTTCCTAAAGTTGTTTCTAACAAGAATATTTACCAGGAAATAGTTGTTCCTTCTCTGTGTCCTAACCCATCTTCGAAGAAGGAACGTCTTTTGCATAATCTTGATGTAGTTCGTGCTTTAAAGTTCTATTTACAAGCAACTAAGGATTTCAGACGAACATCTTCTTCGTTTGTTATCTATTCTGGTAAGAGGAGAGGTCAGAAAGTGACTGCTACCTCTCTTTCCTTTTGGCTGAAAAGCATCATCCGTTTGGCCTATGAGACTGCTGGCCAGCAGCCTCCTGAAAGAATTACTGCTCATTCTACCAGAGCAGTGGCTTCCACATGGGCTTTCAAAAATGAGGCTTCTGTTGAACAGATTTGTAAGGCAGCGACTTGGTCTAAACTGCATACTTTTGCCAAATTTTATAAATTAGATACTTTTGCTTCTTCGGAGGCTATTTTTGGGAGAAAGGTTTTACAAGCAGTGGTGCCTTCCGTTTAAGGTACCTGTCTTGTTCCCTCCCTTCATCCGTGTCCTATCCCACAAGTAAGGATGAATCTGTGGACTGGATACACCTTGCAAGAGAAAACCGAATTTATGCTTACCTGATAAAGCTTTTTTTTTTTTTTTTTGTTTCAGGGGACTGGACAGCACTTTTTTATTGGTGGATGAATTTATCCACCAATCAGCAAGAACAACCCAGGTTGTTAACCAAAAAAGGGCCGGCATCTAAACTTACATTCTTGTATTTCAAATAAAGATACCAAGAGATTGAAGAAAATTTGATAACAGGAGTAAATTAGAAAGTTGCTTAAAGTGTTATGCTCTATCGGAATCCCAAAAGAAAAAATTTGGGTTCAGTGTCCCTTTAATGATTCAGATAGAGCATGCAATTTTAAACAACTTTTCAATTTACTTCTGTCATATAGTTTGCTTTGTTCGTTTGCTAGGTACCCTCATAAGCAACAAAGCACTACTGGGCGCTAGCTTCTTGTTGATGGGTGCACATAGATGCCTCTTGTCATTGATTACCTGATGTATTTAGCTATCGCCTAGTAATGTGTTGCTGCTCATTCAACAAAGGATATTTGATAATAGAAGTAAATTGGAAAGTTGTTTAAAATTGTATTATCTGCCTAAATCATGAAAGAAAAATGTTGGCTTTCATGGTTCTTTAATGTGATATTCATAATACAGTTTGTATCTTTCATTTAGCAGATGTTGCCCAATGTTGCATATTCCTGCTGTCTTTTTCAGTGTGATATTTTCATGGAAAGAAGAGCAGTTCTCTCCAGCTTCCCAATATCTTTTGTAGCGCAAACTTGTTGATATGGCTTCTCCCTACTGTTGTTACTAACCTTTGCTTTTTTTCCTATTGCATGATCTAGTTCAGAGCTTTACACAAAATACTAATGTGTGTTAGTAAAAATCTCACAGCAAATCTTTCATCTCATGGTTGTTTTGGTGGGTTATTTTTAGATTGTAAATTATAGTTGTGCAGCCATCTTCAAATTACATAGGAAGCCCAGAGATGCCTGTGACCACTATTAATAGTCTTGTGTCTGTATCTCTTATGACAAAGCTGATCAAACAATAATCTCTTACAGTATTTCTTTACTTTGTTTTCAAGTTTTCTAAGAGTGCTGTTTATATCCAAGTTTAATTCAACGTTTGTATAAAGTTATAAAAATGTCAGTACTTTGCATCCTGACTACAAATAATGAGGTTTAAATCCGTTTTGCTATTACTTTTTTGTGTCATGAAAACTAGCACTCTGCCCAGATTACTTTTTAAACTTGGCCGGGTGTTTTATTACTGACTGCAACACAAGGTACTTACTGCTAATGCAAAATTAAAAAATGAACAGTAAACTAGAAAAGGAAGGAAATTTGCTTCTGTTTAAAAGGTAGCTGGAGCACCCACTGCAAGTGGGAAACAGCAGACACTCCCATCCCCCTTCCTTTGCATATGAAAAGACTCTTTCCTGTAATTGGCAAGAGTCCATGAGCTAGTGACGTATAGGATATACATTCCTACCAGGAGGGGCAAAGTTTTCCAAACCTCAAAATGCCTATAAATACACCCCTCACCACACCCACAATTCAGTTTTACAAACTTTGCCTCCTATGGAGGTGGTGAAGTAAGTTTGTGCTTAGATTTCTACGCATTTCTCAGCATTTTGAAGCCCGAATCCTCTG